>NC_080170.1:64918393-65151446 GCF_950295315.1 Erinaceus europaeus
CTTTTTTTAATCATCAAATATTAACAGTTGAAAAATAAAAATTTAAACAGATAACAGTGTTCCTTGAAGTTGGATGGGCAGGAAAAAGGAACTCTCAAATAGCTTACCTGAGTAGTACACCTCCTTTTCCTTGTGACCCAGACCAAGCCCTCCCTACACTAGAGGAAGGAAGCTCCGGTGCTTCTTTTTATCTTTCTCTCACTCTATTTGAAACAAAAAAATCATCCCAGAGTGATGAAATTCCAGTTATGGGAGGGATGAGGGGAAAAGGAAAGAAAGGAAGAAAAAGGAAGAAAAAATCCAAGGCAAAAAGTCTGATTCACTATAAATTCATCACCTTTCATGCAAGTGTAATCATGGCAACCAGGCATTTAAAGAATATATGATTTCTATAGCATGAAACAACCCAAAACAAGAGATACTTCTTTCCCTATTTTGTAGACTAAAAATCTAAGTTGCAAAACGGTGAGCTGACTTGTCCTAGGTCACAGGGCTAGTTTACTAGTAAGCAAGAGGCTTCGAAGCCTGGTACATTGGATCCCAGGATCCATGCTGTGTCTTCTTTGATACAATGAACTCTGACCAAATCATCCTTGCAGGCTTGTCTTCATCACACCTGCCACACTGAAATTCTGCCTTTACCTATGGGGTTTTCCGGATGGCTGCCTTTCCCAGTAGACTGAGAAATCTATACAAAGTTGACAGTTGTGATTGCTTGGCACACAGTAGGCATACACTGAATGGACAAAGAAACTGCCAGGTCCAAATGCCTTCCCTGAGAGATATTCAGCAGAAAGACACAGCCAGCAGAACTCCCAAACTGCTTTCACTGTCTGACTGTTCCAGCCAGATCGGGTAACAGCCATGATTTAGGCTCAAGGTATGACTTTCATTTAAACATCTCAAGGCAAGATATAACAAACAAACAAACAAACAGCTGGAAATAGCTACCATAAAAAACAGAGAACCCAAAGTAAGTTGAGAACCTGCCAAAGGTCTCAACGGCAGACCGATTACCAGAACTGTCTCCCAGCACCTCCTGCACCATCAGTGCTCCAGATGGAAAAGGTATCAGTTCCAGTCTCTGCACAGGCTTCAGCTACAGGACAGGGGGTGTGATTTATCCTGCATTCCATCATCTCAATCCTCTATTAACCAGCACTTGTGCAGTCACAGAACAATGATAAATGATGGTCAAATTATGACCCTAATTCACAGCAAGTCACCCAGGTAGCCTCAGGATCACAGAAAAATGACATGAGGTGAGAAGTTCTCTGAGAATGGAGATCATGGGACACAATGTTCCCAGGGGCTTTCTATGCCATGTAATTGTTGACTAAAGCAACACTGCTTATAACTGTGTTACTATACCTGAAAATGATGTTCTGTGTAGACCATTTGAAATGATCTACTAACCAACATGTTTACTATAAAGCTTCTATTCCTGTTTTTCAAGAGAAACTTAATTCATGTGAAACAGAAAGTGATGGGAATCTTAGCAGAAGGTATTTGATCACAATCTTCTATTTCTTAATTGTCTCAGAAATTTGTCTCATTCAAAGCTGACTCTCAAAAAGCTATAAGCTAGTCAGGAGCTGGGGTTGTTGTTACTGCTATTTGAATCCTTCAGAAATCTGTTTCTGGGTATTTAATTTTTAATCTAATGAAATTAACCAAAACTCTGCAGAGAGATGTCAACTGTTACCACATGAGAATCTTAGCTGGCATATGGAAAGAGGAAGAATGATAATACATCACACTCAAGCTCTTGACAATTCTATGCATGGCTGACACATAAACTAATCATCCCAGCCCTTTCCCCATTATAGTCATATGACAGAAAATGCATGTGAGTATCCCATGAAATCTTAAAACGTAAAGCAAAATTACATTATCTTATATTATGAATCCCTAAGATAAAAGTATGAGTCAAATAAGTACCCTGCTATTCATTTTTTATTCTATCACTTATTCAGGAACATGCAGTGTTAAGTTGTATAATATAGAGAGCATAGCAACTGATAAAATATTTCTCTGTCTCATCTATACCATATTTATTTCCCTATTTCTATAGCAGTTTCTGTCAGGATTTTAAGGAAATTAGATAATCTCTATAAACAAAACCACAGGAGGAAAATTTCTCAATGTACCAAAGCTAAAAATAAACATCTCAAAGGAAGAAAAAATATTAAATAACCATAGGACTTTACCAAATACATATAGTCTTCTGAATAACTGTATAAATATTTTAATGTCTTGTATTTGTTTTCTTTCTTTTTATTATAAAGATAGGCTTTGTAAATTAGTCCCCTTTAGAGAAAATAAGAAAGAAAGAAGTGAACTGTGGGTTTAATATTTGATTTCTAAAAAGCTAGCATCAAAGGTTAGACTATTGACTTTCCAGACCAGATCATTTGTGATTTCAACTTTTTTTTTCTTGTTAAACTTTTTATGTGGGCAAGAGTCAGAGACCTCAAGAATTCTTTTTTTTTTAATATTTATTTTATTTATTTTTCCCTTTTGTTGCCCTTGTTGTTTTACTGTTGTAGTTATTATTGTTGTTGTCGTTGTTGGATAGGACAGAGAGAAATGGAGAAAGGAGGGGAAGACAGAGAGGAGGAGAGAAAGATAGACACCTGCAGACCTGCTTCACCGCCTGTGAAGCAACTCCCCTGCAGGTGGGGAGCCGGGGTTCGAACCAGGATCCTTATGCCGGTCCTTGTGTTTTGCGCCACCTGCGCTTAACCCGCTGCACTACAGCCCAACTCCCTCAAGAATTCTTATCTAGAAACCTCTCTTAGCCAAGCTGAGTTTATGGGAATTATTCTTTTTTGCCAAAAAGCCAAAAGAAAAGCTGTGTCAAGTCCCCCTCTCCCTCCTCATCTCACTTTTCTATATGCCCTCCTTCTGACTCAAAATTAATTTTTCTTTTTGTATGTAAAAAAAGGAAATTTTAAAGATTTCTAGCAATGGGGGATAAAGATTTCTAGCTATATTTGAAGTGTGAGGCTACAATTTCCGTGCATAAAAGAGGTGATCTGGAACTCCATATTTATTTAATAACCCTATGGTGTTTATTTAGGACAAGGGCAAGGAGGGGTGCCTCTTATTTGCATATACTATCCTGTGAATTGGCTTACATGCATAATTTTAAGGTGCTTAATGAGTGACTCAAATAGAAATGGAATTAACTTGCAAACAATGACAGTAATGAAACTCAGGGACAATGAAATAGGATGCAAATCCAAAGCTGTTTGGCAAAATCAAATTGTGCATCCTGCAATCCAATTTCTATTGGAACTGCAGCAGCTTGAGATAAAGTTGTCAGAAAGTCTTATCAAGATCTGTTAAGATAATATGAACATTAAGTAACCACATTTAGACCATTTCACAATTCTCGAAGCTTCCCACCACCAAAAAAGAATGGGTGAACAAGCAGCCTAAGCAGTTAGCCTCCTCTGCCATCTTCCACAATCATCAACTTCCTTCTATCCCTTCTCCACAAGACTCACCATCTCTGGCCCTTAGACTCACAGCATCTCCCTGGCTGGCTCTCTTTGTTCCCTGGACTCCACTTCCTACAATGCCCTCCCTCATCCCTCTAAGTCTAACTCAAATATCACTTCTTCCTAGCTCTCCCTGGCCCCCGGTCAGTATTTGCCAGTCCTAGATACTCCAGCAGGGATTGTAGGTTAGTTGTCTTCTTGTCTAAGTGTCACTCTATAAATGATACACATGTATGAGGGCAGGAAAAGACAATGCTTTGTTAGCATGTGACAAGCAGGGCCCCCCATAAAAGATATCCTTAATAATCTTGTGGGGTAAAGCCTATTTTAGCTACTCACTTAACTGCACTACATTGTCCATAAAAATAACTCTGCCTCTTAAAACATTCTTCCATAACATAAATAAAATACAGGAGAGTTGGCCTAAGCAGAATGGCAGCTAGAAAGAGGCTCTAAGTAGTCTAAAGTCTCATTTCAAAACTTCTCTCACACTAAGCAGGGTAGACAACACATCATGACTAAGATACAAGCTACTAGTTGCTTGGCTTCTTTTTAAAGACATCTTCTTATTGGGTTGTACAGTTTGCTACATCATGATGATTAAACACCTACTATGATGTGATTTCTGCCCTCCAGAACACTGATGATAATGACTGCATACAGAAGAAAAAGTTGAGAAACAAAATATTAAGTAGGAATCATGACCAACAGAATCAGAAGTGTCATGGTAAATCCCATGGAAGGAACCCTGCTTTATAGTGTTTGCCCATTTCCATGGTGTATAGACTCCCACCACGAATGATTTCAAGTTACCAATGTCAAGTCAATGAGCAGAGTTGGTTAGTAAGAGACTCAGTTTATTCTAATAATCTCATGTAAGACAGCTCTGGGCACCACTGATCAAGAACTACACCTCCATACCCACATCCAAAACCCCTATCACTCAATAACTCATCCAATATATATGTACAAAGCAATAGATATGGGGGGTCAGGCGGTAGCACAGCAGGTTAAACACACATGGCATGAAGCACAAGGACTGGCGTAAGGATCCCGGTTCAAGCCCCTGGCTCCCCACCTGCAGGGGGGGGGGGTCACTTCACAAGTAGTGAGGCAGGTCTTCAGGTGTCTATCTTTCTCTCCCTTTCTATGTCTCCCCTCCTCTCTCGATTTCTCTCTGTCCTATCCAACAACAACAGTAATGACAACAATAATAATGACAACAGCAAGGGTAACAATAAGGGCAGTAAAATAGGAAAAATGGCCTCCAGGAGTGGATTCACAGCACAGGCACTGGGCCCCAGCAATAACCCTGGAGGCAAAAAAAAAAAAAAAAGGAATAGATATGTCAAGGTACAGTGATAGGAGTAATACCAATACCCACCCTGGTATTATAATGCTTATAGTAATATTTACTAACTATCCTTCCAGAGAACTCAGGTAAGGTGTCTCTGAGAACTGAAGGGAAGGCTGTTAGATAATCTAGTTGGTGGATCTCAATTCAATTACCAGAGGGAAGTAGTGTTCCTGACAGGCCAGGGGAACAGCATTTGAGGAAGGAATTTGGACTTTCTCCTAAATGTAGCAGGAAGTCGCTGATGAGTTTTAATCTAGGGAAGGGCCATATCAGATCTGAATTCTGAAACGCCTACTGTCTTCTCTGCTGAAAGAATGGGTCCTGGAGAGATTAAATGGATGCCAAGACACAATCTGCACTTACACAGGAGCTGTTGTGGCTGGGGGAAGTGTGGCTGATGGAATAAGACAGAGTTGAGAGATGTCATTACAGCCAGGGGGAAGAGGGAGAAGGTGGCAGCATGGACACTTGCAGCATTTGATCATTCACGGGACAAAGTAGTCTACTAGTCAATGAGGAAGATGACCTGGTTCCAGAAGCAGAACTGAGAGTTTATGTTTGATGTCATGTTCCTCTACATGGACTGCATATCCCCTCTTTCTATAAACATGGCATCAACAACAGAAAATCCACACCTCTTACCATGGCCTCAGGCCCCTCACACATTAGCCTGGATTTTACAGCTTCCTTGCCTACCAGCTCCCTATACAGCCCTGCCCCTCACCCCCACTCACAATGTATGCTACCCAGAACTCTCCAAAAACTCAGGGAATCCTCTCTGTATTTTCCCTCCTAAGGCCCTAACAGGGTCAATGTGATAATGGGAATGGCATCAGAACTGGGACAATGGGTCCAGTGAGTATTATACACACGTCTAGAGATGTGATACTATCCTTCTAAAATGTTAGAGGCTTGGTAGTGCTGCACCTGGTTGATTTCACATGTTATCTATCATGAGCAAGGATCCAGGTTCAAGTCCCTAGTCCCCACCTGCAGGGAGGAAGCTTCATGAGTAGTGAAGCTATGCTATAGGTGTCTCTCTTTCTCTCACCCTATCTTCTCCTTTCCTCTCAAGTTCTTTCTGTCTCTATCCAAAAGGAAAAAAATCTAAACAATAATAATAATAAATTTTCATTAGAAATTATAAGTAACTGCTCCCCCAGAGTTATCCAACAAAATCTGCTCTCTGAGCCATGCTTCTTGGAGAGACCAACACTCCACCTCTATCTAGCTAAACTCCTCCTTCCAATAAGAATCTAGTTTAGGATGAAGACATAACTCTCCTATCACATTTGACTCATCTTGTGACTCCTGGGCCTGCCCAGAGACAGACACTACAGCTCCATATTTAGTATGATTTTTCCCAAAGCAAAATCATAGCACACAGTCTGACTATATGAACATGCTTTGAGGAAAGAGATAGATTGGTCTCCAGAGATATAATAAGTGCTCATCAAACATTTAATGTAAGTGAATGCACATACTCTCTGGTTCAACAAGAATGGCTGAGTATCTTACTATATTATGAAAGCACATAGCAGATGCACTTAATGTAGAGTCAAGAATGACACCAGAAGCTTCCCTCTGCAGGAACTTCAGCTCAGCCCTCTGCTGCTGGGTCCTGCCTCTCTTATCTTGGGGGGGTCTATCTTGGTTTTAGCTGGACCACCTGAGCTGCAGACTGTCAGAAACTCTTCCAGAGCTATTGTCCTATGAAGACACCTGGGTATTTGGATAGAGGGCCTGAAGGTAGCAACTGCCCAAAACACATCTTGAGAATGAAATATAGATAAAAACCCAGCTTCCTCACTGTAGTAAAAAATTAGCTCACATATGTGTCCTTCCATTACTGGTTTTATCATGTCATTCCCTTGCATGATAAAACCTGACTTGGTTTCTTTTTTTTTCCACCCTTGACCATGTGTGTTAGAACAATTATATCAATATATTGATTGAGTGTAGCTTAAACTTCCTAAAATGATCCCAGAACAGTAAAGAGTATGCTCCTGATTTAAACATACTCAGCAATCCATTAGCATGACAAAGTCTGCATTTTATTTAGACATTGTCATTAATAATGAAATGATGTATGATTTCCACTCCTGCAGCTCTTCCTTCCTTGCACAATCAATTATACATTTAAGAAAATACTTAGTGGAGAGAAGGTTTCTCTAATTAAGCATCACTTGAGGGAGCCTGTGAGAGTCTTAGCACTAGAAAAGATCTCTCAGAGACATACAGTGGGAGGGTTCCATTCAAAATGTTCCCATCTTGATTCAAAAACAAACTTTCATGTACTCTGAATTGCTAAATAAAGTAAAAACATGCATGCACATCAAGACTTTGAGTTGAATTATACATCCTGAAAAATGAGAATTTTTGCTCCCTCTGCTCTAGCTAAGAAGTCAAGAAGTTGCAATTAGAGATCTGAGGTGAGTCTTAGCACTTGGTTTATTGTCCCTTAGACTAAACAGTCTTGTCTGTCACAAAAAAAAAAAAAAAAAAAAAAAAAATCTCTGAATCTCTAAGGATTTAAAGTAACTGATTCGTGAAATTTCTAGAAATTTTCCAGGGTTAAAATTAAGCAGAAACACAGGATAGGGTTCCCCAGTGAGCAGAATGAGGATGGCTTTCATCACTGCAATTATTACACATCATATTCTGCTGTCAGGAGCACTGCTGATCTCAAGATAATCTCCAATAGAACTTTGCTCAGCCTGGAAATCTACGTCTCTTCAACACTGCACAGAAAATTCCTTCAGTGTGGCAGGTCCACACTTTCTCTTTCTCTCCCTCTAGAGGCAGAAAAGGAAGCACTAAATAAGGCTCAACTTCAAGGCATTAGAAATAAAACTTAGGAAGTCACAGGAAGGGAAACAGAGAGCAGCCTTGAAAGAAGGTAATGAGTATGTTAAGTGAGTTACAAAGAGGAGAGAGACCTGCATCAGCAGCCCAGGAGAACAGGGGGCAGAGCTGAGGTCTAGAGCTCTGGTTCTTTCCTTCTCTCCCTTACTCCCTCTCTCCCTTCCCCTAGTCTCATCTCTTTGCTTTTTCCTGCTTTCATTTCTCTGTGCCTCTCTGTGTTCCGTGTCCCTATTTCTCTCTTGCTCTTGTTCTCTGCCTTGCCTTCTACCCTATCTCAACCCCCCCAGATTCCAGACCCAGAGCCCCCAAGGACCCACCTCTACTGAAGCAGGTGCCCTTCCTCCAACATAAAGGATCTATGAGCTTGCAGAATGAGTCCTACATGTGCTAGAGCATGACACTGGCATGCTTGATACCCCCAGAGGCCCCTGGTTCAATTCCGGGCACTGCCACATGCAAAAACTGAGCAGTGTGCTTTGTCAGTCTGTCTCCTTCAAATAAATATGCACATCAGAGCCAGTCCCACACACATGATTGGTACACTGGCCATGTCACTAGAGAAGGTAGGTGTCCTGGTGGGAACACTCTGACCTGGCCTTCAGGACCCCGTACCCTCTGTGGCTTCCAATCCTAACTTGGCCATCCTGAGGCCAAAGCACTTTGCTTGCAGGCACCAGCCACCAGCAGATCTGCCAGAAGGCTTGTGCAGCCCCTGGTGGGCTCTGCTGCTGGCCCAAGAGCTCCTTGTCTGGAAGCTCCCAGACTCAGCCAGGAGGGTGGCAGGACGGGCTGCAAGCACCCACTGCTTTCTCAGTCCACACTCTGGTGAGGAAAAAACCTCAAGTCTGACTTTAGAGCCTTTGACACATAATTGGTAGCCAATTTTGCTAAGTGGTGAGTCAATTTTCTGCTTGTGAAATGTAACTTTACCCCGTGCACACCAGGCCCATGTGCCCCGGGGTTTTCTATGTGGCTTAACAGCAATTACAGGAACATCAGGGAGAGAGGAGTGTGAGAGCCTATATTTACATTTTTTTTTTCTGTTTTTACCTTTTAAAGGGATAAAAGATGCTTCCTCACCAACTAGACAGCGAGGAATACACCTCCCCCACAAAAGAAAGAAAGAGAAAAAAAAAAAAAAAAGACACAGGATATCCTGAGAAAGCAAGTTATTTTCAAACCTCAAGACAAGGAAGACATTTTTTTTCCCATTCCCTCCAGGAGTCAGACAACTAGTGAGATGTCAGGAGGTGTCTCGTACTTAGGGGTCAGGGCTCTATAGGCCCAGTTCCCCTCTGGCTATTTGCTTAGCTCCCCACCCCCTCCCTCCTGTCCTGCCTGCCCCAGGCGACCGCCCCCCCAACACACACACACACACACACACACACACACACAGGAGGCTCCAGCTCTGCTGCACATGTGGGACTCATGTTTCGGCTTTCACTGGCGACAAGCTGGAGCCGGGCCCTTTCCGTTCAGGAGGAACCCGCTCCATGTCGCAGGCAACAACACAAACAGCAGCCCACTGCTCCGCACAGGCTGGGGTCACAGCCAGGAGCCCAACTCTGAAAGTCCTGAATCCTCACAATACCACCACTGAGAACCTGGGGGTGAGGGGTGGGGGGGCGAGGGGGGCAGGGAGGCACAACTCAGCCCTTGGCCTGGCCAAGAGGCAGTTTGTCCTCCTCCATAAGGACAAAAAGATCAATCAGCTACACCACCTTTCATTATTTAAAAATCTAATGAACTTAAATCCAGTGTGGTTTTGTTTGTTTGTTTGTTTTTATGTTACTTGTCTCTCTCTCTCCACCCTGCTCTTTCTCATTAAAATATGAAATATTTTTAAATAAATAGTAATTTCAATAAAACCAAATCTGGTTGAAGAAACACCTACTACAAGTGATGTTTGAGGGAAAGATGGGGAAAAAGAAAACCAACTGACCATGTGAAAAATCACTGAGCAGGAAATAAACGGGTAATGCAAGAGAAGAGGCCATAGGTCGAGCAGACACAGATCTATTGCTTACCAATGCCAGACATCTCCCAAGCCTGCTTGGGGCAAAGAGGAGCCTGGGGTACGTGGTAGCTGCCAGGCCCAATTTAAAATATGATAGTGGGAAGACACACAGTGAAAATGCACATATGAGACTTTGCCCTGAATTAACATCAGGCTCATGGTGTCTCTTGAGTCAGAAGAGGAGCGGTGTATTACAAGGCTCTGTGTTCAGCAAATGAGTCTGGAGTCTCTAGAAGTCTGAACCCAGTGTGTCAAAAAAGCTCCTTTGCACCATAGGCCCTTGTAGAGCCCACGACTTTGCTTCCTTGGGTAGCCTGCAAGTGCCTGCTCAGTTGCCTGGATGCAGGTGGGAACTGAGAGCCAGGGTCCTGTACTAAGAGTTAGGAGCTGCCCATCTCCAGGAGAGACCCAGGTTGGGGTGACTATTGGGTGGGTTGGTGGGGTTCCTGCTTTTCCCTGGCTCTTGCGCCTTGCTGAGTGATGCTGCTTACCTCTGAATCCAGTGAAGGTTCAGTAACCCAGTGAAGGAAAACCCACTCCATTTTCCTACCCTGAAACTTGAGTCAATGAAACTGGCAAGTGTGTGTGTGTGTGTGTGTGTGTGTGTGTGTGTGTGTGTGTGTGTGTGTGTGTGTGTGTGATTTAAATCAGACAACATAGCACAGCTGTCTCAGTCAAATTATGCAGGGCCATGTGGCCTTTCTTCCATCTTTAAAAAGTCCAGGGCACCTCCAACCATGTTGGAGGGAAGCTCCAGGGAGCAATGACCAACAAAAAGGGATCATGATTATGCCAGAAAATAATGGAAATTTGCCTAAATGAATATATTAATGGCCGCACTCAGAAAATGGAAATGTTAGTTTTGAAATCGAGGCCGAATAGTGTCATGATTGAAACCCTGATTTTGGGGGGCCAACTAGAGCAGGGCAGGCAGCCCAGCTCCATCACTTAATAGCTGTGGAGACCTTGGGCAAACAAGCTAACCTCTGACAATCCAGTTTCCATGTCTGTAACATGGGGAGAATGAAAAGATACGTCTATAGAGTCACTGTAAAGATCAAATAGAAAATACCTCAGGAACATGCAGTAAGTGTTATTCCTAAAACACAATAAGAGCTAGTTATGTTGTCACCAACAATAGTCATTATGGTAATTACAAGAATAACACAGAGAACATGGAAAATCCAATACTGACACTGTGTCCCCATATATCTGCAACCCAGGAAATGGCTAACTGTGCTCTGCCTCTAGTCCTCCTTTAGTCTATAACACACTGAACAACCACCAATGTCCTTGCCAAGCTGCAAGAAAACCCAATGTGACTGAACTTTCTAGAATCCAAATTGTATTCATTATGCTCTTCAAATGGCTGTTTTAATATCTCCACATCCCCCACCTCCTTCCCTACATCATACACACACACACACACACACACACACACAGGCCCTGAGTGTGAGTATATGCATGAATGCATCTACCATGAATGAATCTGGGAGAGAATGAAGAAAAAGAAAGTAATTGGTGTTAAAAATCACATAACAGGAGAGTGTGTGTGTGTGTGTGTGTGTGTGTGTGTGTCACCACCACTACAGACATAAAATGAACACACCCTCCAAGAATAGACAAAACCGAAATGTTGACTTTATTTTGACAACTCTAGTTGATGATGCTCACTTGTGCATTGTACAGTAATGACAGACCCTAAAAGTCCCAAAAGCTATCTATATCCATTGCTCCTCTGTTCTTAAAGATCTTTTAAAGGCTGAAGTTAAATTATAATAAGATGGCAGAAAGAGAAGGACCTCAGGACCTTACATGGGGACATGGGAGGGGACTGACTTACTTAGAATAAATGTCCAGTCCTTGTCTATGTTGCAATGAGCTGTCAGCCCCAAGTTCCCTGAGACCAGTGACCTCTAGCTGGTCCTTAATCCTTTCTGAATTCCTTGGCCCAAGCTCATTGTTGCTAATATAAACTAAAATAAAAATTCCAGAAACATATGGATTTCTTTTAATACTTAAATCTTATTTACTCTGGTGTTTTATAGGGCACTGCAGTATAATTAATGTTCTATACATTAGTCCTGTACTTGGTTTGTCTTAACATTTGAGCCTGCTCAGTGTAATGCCTTGTTGGACATGAAATTCAAAAATCAAGAAAGCAAACACAAAGCAGAAAATCCAGAGAGGAACTACTCTGCACCTGGAATTCTCAGAAAGTCAGTAACCATGGGACTCATAAGTTTGCCTCCTTGCAGGATCTTCAAAATATTTAATGTTTATATATCAGGGCTTGGGAATTTAACATTTTGCTAGGTAAATAGCTCAACACAATAGAGCACAGGTTCAATCCCCAAGTCCACCATAAGCCAGATCTGAGTCATAATTCGGTGTCTCACTCCCTCTGTCTCTCATGGACAGTCTTATTTTAAAAAGGAGTTTTAATTTTTAAAACATTTATCAACATATGGATACCTTCCCCCTATTTTGGGCCAAGATTTTCTTGTCAATCTCTAATCTCTGTGTGTGACGAAAGAAAAACTAAAGTTCGGGAGCGGGTGGTAGCACAGTGGGTTAAATGCACATGGCACAAAGCACAAGGACCAGTGTAAGGATCCTGGTTCGAACCCCCGGCTCCCCACCTGCAGGGTGGCCACTTCGCAAGTGGTGAAGCAGGTCTGCAGGTGTCTGTCTTTCTCTCCCCCTGTCTTCCCCTCCTCTCTTGATTTCTCTCTGTCCTATCCAAATACAATGACAAAAGTAACAACAACAATGGTAAACAACAAGGGCAACAAGAGGAAAAAAATAGCCTCCACGAGCAGTGGATTCATAGCGCAGACACCAAGTCCCAGTGATAATCCTGGAGTCTAATAATAATAATAATAAAAGTTCTTAATTGAGATTTTGTGAAATTCCCATTTCTTTAAGTCATAGGGACATGACACCAAAAGATAGCTCACCCTACATTCAAGGCCATGCACCACAAGGGTAGGAGATGTGGATACCACAGCACTAGAAAAAGCTATGATGTCTCTCTTTCTCTCTCAATCGGCCTCTCTAGTTGTCTCAGAAATGAAAAAGTCAGCCCAGGACTGGTAAAATCACACATACATAAATCCAGGTGCCACAAAAAAAGTAAACAAATAGAAGGGCTCTGTACTGTATGTAGTTTGGCACTCAGGCACAGGCTTTCAGCACAGTCACAGTACTACAGAGTTTCATTCTAAAGATGTTCAGAGCAATTTTTCCCTTACATGGAATCACCCACCCTGAAAGCACAAAACAGACATGTGAAAAGTTGACAACTATCCACTGGTATGTGGTATGTGCTCAGCACACATCCTCATAGAGCAGCACCCAGCATCAGCTGCAAGCCAGCTCCATCTATACTGGAGAAAGCTGGTCCTACAGCTTTGGAGTGTTACTAGGGTAGCCTCTGCTGCCGTCAGCCTTTTGGGGTCCTGGCTCATATGGATGAAGGTATTTGCCTCTGCCATCTCACATATCCTTCTCCTTCTTGTCCTAGTCACTTAGCCGATAGTTTAAGCACACCTGCAAAATCAGCCTTGCAGATCAATCAGTTCAGCTGACAGCCCTTTGCCACCAGACCCCTACCCTGGGAGAGTTGAGCAGATGAGAGGGCTCCCTGCCATCCTCTGGATACCTGACTGACACCTGGAGCAGGTAGACAAAGCAGTGCATCCCGGCTGAGAAGACTGCTGGATGGCCAGCTTAACAAAGAGGGTACTGTCCACTGTAGAGCATCTGCCACCCCAACAAATGTGCAGAGACAGGCCCCAACATTAAATGAAAGAGCTGGGGAGATTTATAGGAGAAGTGAGGATTCACATGAGAAAGAGAGAGAGAGACAGAGAGAGAGAGAGAGAGAGAGACTCTCAAAGACCCAACATGTCCAATTCTCTCATTTTTATAAATAGAGATGTAGGAGCCTGGGGAAGTTAAATGGTTTGCTGAGGCTCACATATCTAAATAAGGGCCAAAGCCATATTAAAAGCCAGTCTCCTGTGTCCTCGTTCAGCATTCTACACCAGGCTGCTTCTCATTTTCATTATAAATGAAAAATCCAACTTCAGCCTGTGCAATTTAACTCATCAGGCCAGTAATAGGAGCAAAGCGTGCCCACTCCTTAGCAGAAGGATATGCTCGAGTTTGGGTTGATAAGGGCGGTATCACCATCTTAAAGATTGAAAATCAGCAGAGGAGGGTGCTTGCTCTGACTGAACCTCACACTGAATGAGTAACTTCAAAACGCACACTGGGATTTGGGCAGGGAACAAGAGAATGGTGGGGGAAAGATGAGTGGCTCGCTGAAATTGGTAGTGATCTGGACGACAGAAAGAGAAGCCGTACCAAATGTGATTTCTCTAACAAGCCAGGGCCCCAGAAGTGCTACACAGCCCCTCCTGGCAGCTCCTGGCAGGCACAAAGGCCCACTTTACCTCCTTCAGTAGATGCTGCAGGAGCGTGAATAAATTAACAGGCTGCTCCCTTTTCACTCTTTGCAGCCTGTGAAATCAATGGGTACTTGTCCTAGCACCTCCTTGAGAGCTTCTTTGGAGGTTCTAGCAGGGGAGCGCAGCTACTAGTATACCCTCAACCAGTCCTTCCCTATTGGGGGAAGGCCATCCTCTTAACCAAGCAGCTTCTGGAGGGACTTATATGGAACAGTGAGAAAGGAAGGGGACACCTGCCTAGCCAGCCAGATCAGCTAAATGAACCCTGATGATCATGGGGTGACAGATATTGCAGCCAGATCACCTGTACATTCCTAGCATTCACACCCAAACAAGAATATATCCTGGGATGGCAAGATAGGTCACCTGGGAGTGTGGCTTCTTTGCAATGTACACAACTGAGGTTCTAGAGTGATCCCTGCTACACTGTGGGTAGCTTTAGTGCTGTGGTTTCTTTACCTCTCTCTATATATATATATATATACTCATCTTCTTCTTAAAATAAAAAAGTCAACCTGGAGCAGTGAAGCCTCCAAGATAAAAAAAAAATGCATATCTTTCACAAAAAAAATTTTTGTTGATTTAGCAAAACTATTTTTTCTATGTTCCAACATCAAAATATATATAAGCTTGTTTAACAGCTTGTGATAATTTGCAAAAAGGAAAAGAGCTATGAGACTTTTTATAACTAGGTCACTGACCCTAAATAACCATGGGACATGGTCACATTTTTGAATCAAGATGGTCCAAAAAAAATTCTTCCACATCAGCCCAGTCACTCGAGACAGACAAAAAGGCACATCAGTCAAAAGCTGAGCCGTTTGTTGCTACTTCCTCTTCCCCACATCCTGAAGACACGTTCAAAGGCTGTGAGGTCGACATTCTCCTTCCAGCATGCCAGGTGCATGCCCTTTGCTCTCAGGAATCACTGTCCTACAGCTGGCAAGAGTCTGCAACAGGGTCCCCTAGTCTCAGCACTGTACCTCCTCTATTCTTGGCAAAGTTCAAAAAGTATGGGAGCCTTCCCCCACATTGTACAAAGAGGCAGTTCTCAAGCAGGGGTTTTGAGAGGATTCAAGATACTTTTTTCCTTCCTTGCACTGTGATTTCTTCAGAATCAGAGCCTATATCCATGCCTCATTCACTTATTATTTCTTTTTTTTTAAGAGCTTCTTTTTTTCTCTGTTTTTTTCTTTATTTATTTCCTTTTGTTGCCCTTATTGTCTTATTGTTGTAGTTATTATTGATGTTGTTGTTGTTGTTGGATAGGACAGAGAGAAATGGAGAGAGGAAGGGAAGAGAAAGACAGACACCTGCAGACCTGCTTCACCACTTGTGAAGTGACTCTCCTGCAGGTGGGGAGCCGGGGGCTTGAACCGGGATCCTTATGCCGGTCCTTGCACTTAGCGCCACATGAGCTTAACCCGCTGCACTACCGCCTGACTTCCACTTATTATTTCTTAAAAGGAGCGTTTTGTAAATTTTGTTTAGGTTTAAATATGAGATAACATTTTTAAAATTAGAACTTACTTTGGAAATGGCCAAGTTCAGATACTGACACGTTAGTGCCTTCCAGAGAAACAATGACAAACAACAGATCATGAGGAGATATCTAGGATGGCAAGAACTTCTAGAAAAGCCCCACTGATTGGTGGCTATTGATCTACTCTGACAAACAGAAACAAAAATAGTTATGTCTTGCTATGTTGTGACATAGCATGAACTAACCAAGTTGTACCCTACTGGACTGTGTTGGGTTCAAGTTTTCCCCCAGGAAGACCCTGCCCAAGATGAAATGAAGATGGGACCCAGGTGGCCCACAGCAGAGAAGCCACTGGAATCAATTCCATGAATTTGGCACAAGATGCTGGTACTGAAGCTATAATAACTAGGTCTTTGGGAATCATTTTTAGAAATTCCCTTGGTCTACGTTTTCTCATATTTACCAAAAGGGGATGTGGCTCTAATTTCTAAGTTTCTATTCAGTTCAAATGAGTATTTTCCTACACAAGAACCTAGAGTCCCCAGAAATCCTGCCCTTGAGCCCTGACTAGGTTATTTACTAATAACTTTATAAGCCTTAAGAATTCATTATCTGGGAGTCAGCGATAGCACAGAGGGTTAAGCGTACGTGGCGCAAAGCACAAGGACTGGCGTAAGGATCCTGGTTCAAGGCCCCGCTTCCCCACCTGCAGGGGAGTCACTTCACAGGTGGTGAAGCAGGTCTGCAGGTGTCTATCTTTCTCTCCCCCTCTCTGTCTTCCCCTCCTCTCTCCATTTCTCTCTGTCCTATCCAACAACGACAACATCAATAATAACTACAACAATAAAACAACAAGGACAACAAAAGGGAATAAATAAATAAATATAAAAAAATTTTTTAAAAAGAATTCATTATCCATGTCCAGGAAATGAGTAGGACAAACCCCACCCCCATACCTCACAGCAATGTGATGAACAGTAAAACTATATAAATAGATCTCCAGAGAGCCAGGAGGTGGCAAATTTGGGAGAGCACATATTACAGTATGCAAGGACACAGGTTCAAGCCTCTGGTCCCCACCTGCAGGGAGGAAACTTCAAAAGAAGTGAAGAAGTACTGCAGATATCTTTTTTTTTCTTCTCCCTATCTCCCAATTTCGTTCTCAATTCCTCTGTTTCTATCAAAAATAAATAGTTAAAAAAGAGATCTTGGTAAACTAAAGAGAACCAAAATCATGTGGAATTTTTATTCCAGTCCCTCAAGGTGGTAGATGAATGATAAAATTAATGAGTTAGTCTGTATGTCTTTGTGAAAATCAAAGGCTCTGAGCTCCAGTGATGAGGCAAACAGAATTCCAAGTGCCAGCAAACACTTCCTGCATTCTTAACTGCGCCACAAATATTCCTTATTGTTTTTCAACCTGGCTTCCTCATCAAACCTCAAGGAGATTTTTCTAAAGGGGGAACTCACAGACTTCCCCCAAACTACAGAGAAAATCTAAATGGGACAAAGAGAGAAATCAGGAAATGTATGGCTTACTAAGGAATAAAGATCCACCATCTCATTTCTGAAAACATTCATACTTTCACATTGTCTTACCTCTATCAGCAGATGTAAAAAAGGTAGCTTAGGAAGCCAAAAGGAACAAAAAAAATTTACCATGATGGGACACATCTGAGATGTCCCTAGTTTAAAGAGGACCTCTGAGGACTGTGTGCGTGTGCATATGTACCCCCTAAACATAGACAAATAAAAGTGTCTACTGAAAAACTGAAATTCCCTTTCACTTTTCCACAAAGACTAAGTTGCTTGTGGACATGCCCATGAATTATGTGCAACTGAGAAGAGGAGAAACCCCCTTCAAACTCCAATTTAAGTAGGCCTGAGATCCTTCTGGAAAAATCAAAGCAACTGCACCATTTGGTATCCCCAAGGGAATATGAACAACAGACAAAACAACTCCACACCAGGGAAAAGAGCTACTCTCAAGCCCTAGCTGATTTCTTAATAACATTCAACCACTGCCACAAATTCCCTTCTCTAAAGTGACTCTGTGCCTCAGAACTTGAATGTGGATTTCATACTCCTGTTTTAAATTCCCATCTCTATGGAAGTATATTGAAAGGGGAAAAAAAAAATCCAAACACCTTTGTGTTAAGGACCTTCCAAAAGGGAAGGTGCTGAGACAGTTATCTTCCCCCAAAGAAACCCTAAAAAAAGTCAGGGGCTATATGCCCAGCTTCTTTGAAATGCCATTTCTTGTCTCTTGCCCACCAGAAGCACCCATTTCAATCCAGTCTCCTTACACAACTCACTCCTGACTTCAGCAGTGGTAATTGTAGCCCAATGGGTGCTCTTAGATACAAAGGCAAACTTGTTAAAACCACTGCCTGTAAGCTGACACATTCCCAGGCAGCCTCCTCTGGATAGACAGGAATAAAGAGACTTTGGAAAGAAGAGAAACTGACACATAGTGCAACACAGCTTCCTGAAATTTATTCCACCCAACTTCCATGATATATCAAGGAATGGGACCTAATCCTGCCCTGATTATTTGGACTATGTTATTATTGATGTTGCAGAAACATTTTTCAGCCACTGTCTATCATCAGTTTGGTGAAGGATAAAGCTAACATCTCACAAGTAATGTTGAGAGCGCCATGATTTGAAAGAAACTATTATTAGTAAACTAAATAGCACTCTAAATAAAGAAAATTACTGCTGTTAAGACGTACTGTTTTGAGAATTACCACCAAGAGTACTGAAACATTAACTCAGCCGTATATAAGAAATTATTCAAGTATGCATTTGAGTAATTCTGCATTTTAATTTAACCCTTTGAAGCATTAATCAAACCATGGCTAATTATAGGAATTAAGGAATTAAACGATGGAATCTTCTAAAAGATATTATTTAAAAGGCAGTTTATACAATTACTTGTATAGATGTTTGCTTTAAAGAGGAAAACAGTTCTACTGTAATGAAAAGGGTCTTAGAAAATTAAATTAACAAGGGGGGACCAGGCTGATATGAAACTAAATTAGCATCAAATGCAAATTACAGGGTACTTAATGGTAGAAACAGGTGCAGAGAAGAGCCCTAAATGAGATAAATGAATAAAACATCCCTCTCCACAAATGTGGAAGCTGACACAAAGTCAATGATATGAATAATTCAGCAGCCTCCACACTGCTGTTGAGGTCAATCTGCCTTGACCTTTGAAACAGGAAGTAAAATTCAGTTCAAATTTGAGCGACTGGAAATATCCCAGTTATTTGTTTTTTTATATTAAAAACCCCACAGAATGTTTTTTGAAACACAGATACAGGAAATATATAGTGAAATTACGGTGTGAACTGAAGAGACATGACATAATCAAAGCATCTGGAAATCAAACCAGAGGGGAAAAAAAAAAGGTTAGATGAAATTCTACTCAAACCACGTCTTCATGTGGACATTCTAAAAATAAAGCATGCCTTGCTACTGGTACCCTGCTTATTGAGCAAATGTCCTATGAGCATAAATTTATACATTCCTACTTTCCTCACATTAGTTTGTCACAATGATGTTAACAGAAAAGCACATGGCATTTTTAAAATTTGTCATGGCATTACTTTTTATGTTTTTAAGTTGACTTTTATTAATAATGCAGTCACCTCTTACTTTCATACAGGCAACATTTGGCTAGGCTCAATTTAAAATCTTGATAAAGATGCATTTTTCCTTATCCTGTATGTCCTGGTTTAATAAGGAACGTAAGCCCAAAATTCAATTTCTACAGAAAGGCAACTCTGGCTCTAAAAACAAATCCTTCTCATAACTATTAACAATGATTCTGTGTATATTTTCTGTATTTTTTTCCCTTCTTTGTATGTCTCAAAAGAAAAATGTTGTACTGTCAACTTGTGGAAGTATGGTCCTCATTTAACACTGAATTTGGTGCGGCTACAGATTAACATGGTAGGACAACAAACCAATTTCTAAAATCTAGGGAGACAGCAAAATATATATATGGGATATCACTCTCCTTCTTATTTTTCAGGATGGCGTAAGAGCTGTTTGATAATAGCAGTTATCTCTGCCCTCCAATTGGCTCTATTAATGGGACCCACAATTCTACTCTCTACCTTTCATCTATCTACTGAGCTAGTCAGATAAAAGATTATGTTGAAAGATGACCTTAATTTTATTTCCTAGATTTAGAGAGGGTTACAGACACAGGAGGGGTGGGGGAGAGAGAAACATGAATGTGTACACCTGATCCATCTGTGCAATAGCAGAGATAAACTAGGTCTATGATATAATTTCCACAGAAAGAAGTTTAGGAGATGCTCTCTCTCTCAAGCCAAGTGTTCAGCAGAGGTAAAATGAAAGAAAGATGCAGGGTGCATGGGGATTTTTTAAATTATTATTATTATTATCATCATCATCATATTGGCTCAATCACTCCTTGCTCGACATTTAATAAAGGATGATAGACCAAACACTGCCGATTTGGAGCTTGGCGTAATGACTGACCCGAGAGAAGGTTTGTGTACAGAGTGGCTCCCCATTAAATAGGGCTCTGTGGAGCCAGCTGGTTCTCATTTTGAAACAACCAGTTTCTCTATCCCCAAGTGCTAAAGAAAATAATCCCTATAATCTATGACTACACACTTTCACAGAGGCAGCAATGAGAATTTGATTGTGGAGATAATTAAAGTCATTCCTGGAACTTTCAAAAAAAAAAAGGGAGGGGGATGAGGAGGGGTCAAAAGAGAGCATTGTCAATGATAGTGTTTAAAATTAAACTATGACAAACCATGAGAAGTGGACAAGAGGGATGAAGTTCTCTTGCTCCCCTCCCCACCCCCAATTCCAGGGAACCAGCTCTGCTTCTGCTCTGGATGCTCCAGGAGAGGCCTCAGATGCCACCAGGCAGGCAAACTCCTGAGTGCTAAAGGCACACAGACAAGTTTGACTTTTATCTGTGTTAAATTTCAATCTTAAGTCAAAAAGCCAGAGGAGAAATCTATCTAGCCTCTTCAGCAGTCATTCAGGCTGACCCAGAAGGCTGAGGTGATTTTAGCATTAAAAAGAGCAAAGGTGCTTCAGGAATTTGAATGCATCTTTCTCAGTTAGGAGAAGAGGTTGACTATGGTGTTTGGAGTTTGTTTTCTTTTCTTTCTTTCTTTCTTTCTTTCTTTCTTTCTATGACTCTTTTTGGGGGGTGGGGTGGGGTGGGGTGGGTGGCATTTGTTTAGTTTGGGGTTTGAGTTTTCCTATGCTGTTCTTCCATAAGAATATCATTTACATCTTCTGAGTGACATTCTGCTGAACCTTCCCTGCATGTTTGCAGACTTCACAAGCTTTCATGAGGTGGGGGAGACGAGGACAAACTATGTGTTATCTGTCTGTCTACACTATCTTCCTTTAACAGGAAGCAGAGACTAGCTCAATGAGTACTACTCAGGGCTTCAATTAACCTGATTAGTTCAGCACACTGCTCTTGTGAATGACAACTCACCCTGGAAACAAGGGAGCACTTTTTTCCTCCAGCCAACTCGGGACACCACCCCCCACCACGACCACAGAGATGCAGCCCCTCAAAAGGGTGCTGCCTGGGCTCCTACACTTCCTCCTACTCCCAGGTCAGAGACCAGAAGTGTGGAGACTGATTAGATTTGGTGTCCTCAGGAGATGAGGCAAACTCCTGCTGCCCAGGTGGCCTCACAGAGGGCTGGGAAAAGTTGTGTCCTATGGGCAGCTTCAAGCCCCTTCTTTCAGAGTTAGCCAAGCACATGATGGGGTTGGGTTTGGGATAGAGGACAAGGAGCTAGACAGGGAGGGATGAAGGAACCTAAGGATATTGCCAGGGTGGAGGTGGAGAAAAAGAGAGAAACATATACACACAAAAATAGATTTCATTAGCCCTTTCAGTACCTAGTAATATGTCACTATCACACATGCCTGGAAGAAAATAATTAGTGAATCCTGTAGTCACTTAGGGTCATCTAGAGCAAAGACACTGCTGAACCCCATCACCCTGATGCTAACTTCAGGTTTGGTTTCATAGTAGGATATCACAGAGTCGATTTGCAAATTAAAAGCTTTTCCCCAAACTCTGAAATCCTCCCATGTGCATGTGTGTAGGGAGTGCTGTGTGTGTACATGTGTGTTCAGTGGCATGTACATTCACACCAGCAAGCAGGATTTATTCTTGACAATGTGCTCTGTAAGACTGTCAACAGCTGGGTGTGTCACTGGCTTGTCTGCTCTGAGGTTCATGTCACCAATTAACCAATCAGGAGATGTGGGAGTCTTTGGAGTCTCAGGTATGAAAGTTTCTTTACATAACCATTATGCTACCTCCCCAGCACCCTTTCCTCTTCCTTTCTTCCTTTCTTCTTTTTAATGGCTATATAAAGAGACTCATACCTGAGGCACCAAAGACCGAGATTCAGTCTCCCACACCACCAAAGATAGAGCTGAGCAGTGTTCTGATTTAAAAAAAAAAAAAAATGAGGAAGAGATGCAGGGGTCTACATGTAAGCATATGAAAACAACCACTTTTCTCTTTTTTTGTATTATTGATTTAATAATGATGGACAAGATTGTAGGATAAGAGGATTACAATTCCATAACAACCCCACTACCAGACTTCTGTGCCCCATTTCCTCCATTGGAAGGTTCTCTATTCTTTATCCCTCTGAGAGTATGGACCAAAGATCTTTATGGCGTGCAGAAGGTTGAAGGTCTGGCTTCTGTAACTGCTTCTCACTAGACAGGGTCATTGACAGGTCAATCCATACTCCCAACCTGTTTCTATCTTTCCCAAGAGGGGTAGGACTTTAGGGAAGTGGGGTTCCAAGACACATTGGTGAGGTCATCTGCCCAGGGAAGTCAAGTTAATGTCATGGTAGCATCTGCAACTTTTTTTTTTTTTTACCTCCAGGGTTATCTCTGGGGCTCAGTGCCTGCACTATGAATCCACTGCTCCTGGAGGCCATTTTTTCCATTTTGTTGGTCATGTTGTTATTGTTGTTGTTATTGCTGCTGTGTTGTTGGATAGGACAGAGAGAAATCAAGAGAGGAGGGGAAGACAGAGAGGGGTAGAGAAAGATAGATACCTGCAGATTTGCTTCACCACTTGTGAAGCAACCCCCCTTCAGGTGGGGATCCTGGGGCTTAACCCAGATCCTTACTCCACTCCTTGCACTTCACGTCATGTGCACTTAATCCACTGCGCTACCTCCCTGCCGCAAATCTGCAACTTTTAAGTGCATTGTATCTAACATTCAGCATTTTATCTAATGTTGTGTCTCCTCGTTATGCAACAGCCACGCCTTTTTCTCCTTATTGTGTCAAAGAAGAAAAAAAAAAAAAAAAACCACAGACTCTACGTATCTACTCCATAGGCTTGAGATTAGACCTGGTGGTAAGTCAAATTTCAGAACACTACCCCAGAGGGCTGACAATTCTCTTTCTGGAAAGTTCATCTTCCTCAGCAATACCTGCAAGGGGCTGGAAGCAGAATTCTATAACTGAAAGGACTCTAGAAAACTCTTCACACTGTAACCTGGGAGGTAGATTAGTGGCTAAAGTATAGGACCCTAAAGGGTGAGGTCCTGAGTTTGATTCCTAGCATCAAATGTGCCAGAGTGAGTCCCTGGTTCTCTCTCTTTCCCTCTCTTGCTCATTAGTAAAGGTCATTTTACACCCCAAAAATATTCTTCATGTGGCCCTTTTTGAATAGCAGCCCCTTCTAGCAGCTGTGCTATGTTCTCCATGTATTATATGTTTACTCTGCCTCCACCACACAACAGCTTCAGCAGCTCTGCATACTCCATCTTCCAGATGTAAATTCTGGGGCCAAGGGACCCAATCTCTCCACAGAGAACACTGGCTGAGCTAGGGTCTGATCTCAGGCTGAGGCCAAGGGGTCTACCCAAGTTCAATAGCAAGGGTGTGAGTTTGAAGGGAACTTCAACCTGAGATGTTTCTGCCTTGAATGCTATGTCTGAAACAGCATTCTTCTGTTCTTAAATTTAAGAGACTCTTTGTTTACATTTAGTATTTCAACTTATTCTTTTTCTTTTCAGTCAAGTCTATGGCATGGAAAACTGCATGAGAGCAGGATCAATGTCTGTCCCATTCTCTGGGGTGTCCCCAGCACAGAAAACATGGGAGAATGTCAGTAAATATTTGTGAGAAAAATAGCTGGGATGGTGACTCAGTAGGTAGAGCACAGGACTTGCATGTGTGGCATTCAGTCCTTGGCAATGCATATGCCAGAGTGGTGCTGTGGTGGAAGGGGGAGGAACTCAGTAAAATAAACTAGACTTTTTAAAAAAGGTATGAGTAAGAGGAGGAGAAAATGGGAAAGAAGGAAGAGGAGAAAAAGAATAAATGTGAGCCTGAAAAAAATATATATGTATATAGTCAACCTATATCTATGACTTTGGGAGAACAATGTGGTTACCATTGGAGGGGATGGGGTACAGAACTCTGATAATGGAAGTGGTATAGAATTATACTATTATTTTATAATCTTGTAAATCACTAATAATTTTTTAAAGAATGAATAAATGAATCCCTGTCCAAAAGGATTTAGCTAATACCAGAAACTTCAGTAAGCTAGTTTTGCTTATAAGAAAGTTCCATTGCACAGCTGGGGGAAGTTGAGCAGACACAGTACAGGACTTATATGCCTGATAGTTCTGGTTTAATCCTGGTGCCTCATTCTTTCATATTATTCTCTCTTTCAAATAAAATAAACTCATCTCTTTTATATTTTATTTATTTACTGGACAGAGATATAGATATCTATAGGTAAGTGGGAGATAGGGGGGAAAGAGAAACACCTGCAGCACTGCTTCACAGCTTATGAAGCATTCCCCTTGCAGGTGATGACTGAGGGGCTTGAACACAGATCCTTGTGCATTCAACCAAGTACACTGCCCCCTGGCATTTTTCAAAAATAAAGGTCTAGGCAGTCATCACATTAAAAACAACAATTTGAATGGGCTGTATTATGTTCAAATTGTGAGCCAGCAGATTTTAAGTACCTGCTATGCAACAAGCCCAATGCAAAGAATTTCAACCCTCACAATTCTTCAAAATAGAGATAGCATCTCCCATCTTCAAGATGCAGAATCTTGTTGAGTGAAATAAGAAACAGAAGGATAAATATAGGATGATCTCACTCATAGCATAAGTTGAAGAAAAAAAAAAAGACCAGAAGGGAAAACACTAAGCAGAACTTAGACTGGAGTTGACGTATTGCACCAAAGTAAAAGACTCCTGGGGAGGAGGGAGAGTCCAGGTCCCAGAACATGATGGCAGAGAGGGACCTAGTGGGGGTTGTATTGTTATGTGGAAAATTGATAAATGCTATGCACGTACAAATTATTATATTTTACTGTCGACTGTAAACCATTAATCCCCCAATAAAAAAAATTTTTTAAATACAGAAACTTTCTGAACCTCTGAATCCTGAACATCAACTGAGACTCAGGTACTGGTACATAGAAATGGAGGTATTTGGGAGTCGGGCTGTAGTGCAGCAGGTTAAGCGCAGGTGGTGCAAAGCACAAGGACCGGCATAAGGATCCCGGTTCAAACCCCGGCTCCCCACCTGCAGGGGAGTCGCAGGTCTGCAGGTGTCTATCTTTCTCTCCTTCTCTCTCCATTTCTCTCTGTCCTATCCAACAACGGTGACAACAACAATAATAACTACAACAATAAGACAACAAGGGCAACAAAAGGGAATAAATAAATAAAAAATAAATATAAAAAAAAAGAAATGGAGGTATTTTATTTCTTCATCAAAATTTATGTTTCGTCCATCACACTAGATTTCTCTTTGGGAAAGTACTTGTTTCACTCATCGAACTGAATGAGAACACCAGAACTCAGACTTTAATCTGAGTTCTGCAATGGTGGATACAAAATTTGTGATGGATACAAAAATGTATATGTCAATGGATCATTGTTGGTTTTCTCAGTTCTTAAAGATTTTTGAAATTTATTTTATGAGAAATAAAAGCCAGAAATCTGTTTTGCTTTTTGAAATCAGTTCTATACTCAGCTCTGGTTTATGGTGGTGCTAGAGATTGAACTTGCGACCTCAGAGCCTTAAGCATGAAAAGTCTTTTGCAGAACAATTTTTGCTTTCTCCTAGGTCCTAGAGTATTGCTCTGGCTAGTATACTAGGGATCAAACCCAGCTCCTCATGCCCACAAGTCCTGAAGTCTGCCACTATACCACTATACCACTTTCCCAAACATAAATGTAAGATCTACTATGAAAACTGCTTGGGAGAGAGATTTAAAGTAAAACATGATGCTACATTGTTGGTGGGGATGCAAACTAGTACAGTCTCTTTGGAAAACTATATGGAGAATCCTTAAATAAAAATAGAATTGTATTATGATTCAGCAATACCACTCTTAGACATTTATCCAAAGGACATGCAAGCACTAATTCAAAGGGACATATGTACTCCTATCTATGTTCATATGTACTCATGCATTATTCGCAGTAACCAAAGAATGGAAGCAGCCTAAATGTCCATCAACAGATAACTGGTCAAGAAGTTGTGTATTAGACTTAGACCTAATAAATCTGAAGTCCATGTTGTACTGCCTAAAGAAGGCATCGTAAATTCTCTAATTGATTAGACTTAGAACAAATTAGCTTAGCAATCTAACAGAAAGGTCCAAAGAAGACAGATCCCAAAAAACTAATTCTGGTTAGGCTGAACAAATGACACTCAATGCCTAAACAACTGGGATAAAGTCTAAGGACGTCAGACAAAGAGAGGACTACAAAAGTTGGATAAGGTCAAGAGACAGGCTTGCTTAATAATGGCCCTTTTGATCACTATCACACTCACTGCATCACCACCTGGGGCCCTAGTCAGAGAACCCTTGGATTCCCACACAAATATGGTTGGCCTAAACCTCTAATGGAACCTTCTCTGCATCACTACTGGTCACTTCTATCACGAGCATCATCACAGGCCATCTTGTGGGCCCTCTCAGGACCTTATTATCACCACAGAGCAGCTATGGTAGGGATAGCCCCAGTCTTCGAAGGGAAGTTGTGGTATCCTGCCCTGTCACTTGAGGAAGATAGGTCCTGAAATGAGTGCAGCCTGTAATATTCCCTGATGTGACCATGAGCTGTGAGTTCAGACCAATAGGGCCTTAGAGGTCACACAGGCTCTGGTGATATATGGTGATATATATATATATATATATCACATATACATATATATATATATATACATATATATATGTATATATGTATATATATATATGCCCTGGATAAGGTGGATGGAGGTAAATAGTAAACAGGTAAATAGTTCATTCTATCCACAGAATATTTTCAAGAATGGGAGCTACTCTCTGCCCTAACCCAACTTCCTAGCCCTTTTCTCTACTCTGACACAATTTTTTCATACAGTGTTTTTATCCAACTTCATGCTAGCTATTAACCTCAAGCAAAGTTACCAGTTGTGGGCCCCTAGAAAGGTGCCTAGAATGAATTTCTGGGCTTTCTTCCACCCTAAGATCCCTAATTCATCTGCTCTGTTCCTACGTTTTGGTTCCTGTTCCTTAACCATTTTGTAGCACTTTATATCCTGCCACCTTCCAGACATCAAGTTGCAGACTCGACCATGATTCTACCCTGACATCTCTGGGCAGACGACCTCACCAATATGTCCTGGAACCTCACCTCTCCAGGGCCCTACCTCACTAGGGAAAGATAGAAACAAGCTAGGGGTATGGATCAACCTGCCAGTGTCCAAATCCAGCAGAGAAGAAATTTTTAAAAAAGAACTTCTACCTTCTGCACCCCAAAAACAACTTTGATCCACACTTCCAGTGGGGGAAAAGTGATAGAAAGAAGAGAATAAGAGGGCTCTGAACCCCAGCTCCATCAGATCCCAGAGAGAGAGAAGGAAAATGGGAGAGATAATTGGATGTGGTAATAGGGGGGGAAATTATGTACAGATGTAGACAGATAGTTGTAGAGATGACAGTTAACTCATATCTGCAATGTTGGAAGAACCGCAGTGGTTTGCAATGGAGGGACTTAGGATTCAGAACTCTTGTGGTGGGAACGGTGTGGAATTATACCCCTGTTGACATGTAATTTTTTTAAATCAATACTAAATTGCCAATAAAATAAAATAAATAAAAATTAAAAATTAAAAGAATTTGTGGGATATATACTCTGTAGAATACTGCTCTGCCATCAAAAAGATGATATTTTGTTTTCTGGGGAAAAAATAGATGAAAATGAAGGTGATTATGCTTAGTAAAATAAGAGGTGAAAGACCACTACTAGATGTTTCATTCATATTCAGAATCTAGAGAACTGAAACATATGAACTTACAAAAATATAACTGCCTCTAAGATTCTGCAGAAACTGCAGTAATTACTGCAGTAATTATTGTTGGGAGGGTAGGGGCACAGAATTTTGGTGGTAGGTTCAGTATGGAACTCAAACCCTGTAATCTTATAATCTTGTCAACCACTACTAATCACAGATAAAAATGACTTGTAAAAAAAATAGAATAAACATAGAAAGGATGACTTCTGGATACCAAAAAGATAAGTGAGACTATATGAACTACTCAGTGTACTTTTACCGGGAAGCTGAAGAAGAGGGAAAAAATCTGGCCGAGAACTAAGAGAAGGAACTTCTAATCACTTGCTTTATCACTAACACAACAGTTTGTTGGGTGACTAGTGCCTCAGTTTACAGACCGATAAAGTGGCATTAATATGTGCCTTCATAGTCCATACAGAGAATTCTCTGAAACATGACATGTTAAAGGTCTCAAAAGCTTTCCAAGTCAAGCAAATGTAACTGATTATTAAACTTACAGTGGTCAGTGATTTTGCTTGATTTATTTGGAAGTGTCCACAGGCTGGGACTGGGATACTGATCTTTAAAAGGAGTAGGATGTACCCTGCCTAAAGCCACAGAAAATACCTTATTGTTCACAAATTTTCTGAGATCACACACACACACTATTAGAATCCAGCTTTACAAAAACATGTTTGTGTAGAGAAGCATGGGGTCTTGATACTATAATAGAAACACTTAAGCAACTTTCTTTTTAAAGAACTTTCAAATAAATAAAAAGAGAACAGTCCCACTTGTGTTTTATCTTGTGTAGGGGCTGTGTGTGTGTGTGTGTGTGTGTGTGTGTGTGTGTGTGTGTGTGTGTGTACACCTGTGAAAGGAGTCAAACCTCACTCTGGCCCATGGTTTTTCAAACTGTCTTTCCACTGTAAGAAGGGACTTCAGTCACTAAAGCATAAGAGACTGTTAAAAGTGACATTTTAAGATAGTGTTAACAGATTAGAATACTAAGAGATGGAAAGTATTATAAGAAATAGAGGGCCTATCCCTATAACTGTATCTACTGAACTGTAAATAAAATAAAAACTAACAGGTCTAACACTCAGGGAGAGGGGGGAGGGGAGGAAGAGGAGGAGGAGGTAAAAACTCTGGCCAGGTCATGGCTGGCTGGAAAGGTTCCCTAGCTGCCCACCCAGCTCCTGCCCACACAGCCTGAGTGAGAGCACAATCCTGGATGCTGGCAGAGAGCCAGGCCATATGAAAAAGCAGTCAGCCAATATCCTAACATTTCATTTTGATAATTCATAATTTCCAATTCATTGATGGGAAGGGAGAGGAGAGAGAGAGAGGTGTGATTTCAACCTTGAAATGTCAACCGTGAGCCCCCAGGGCTCACACCCTGTTAAGTCATTTGGTTACATCAGACCAATATTTGGTCAATTGAACAGCAAATGAGGGGGGGGAAAGAAAAGTTCTTTAGAGCATCTTGATATTGATAGTGAGGCTTTTTTTTTTTTTAACCAGCTTGACATTAGTCAGAAGAGGAGACTCCTGTCCCATGGACAGAGTGACGACATCCAGATGAAAAGTACACACCGTACACACAGTGCAGTGCCAGCTCAGGCTGATCATCCCTTCTTCCCCTGTCCTGGCACTGCAAGTGTTAAAGAAAACAATGAGAGAACAAGTAAGTGTACAGGGGAGGATTTACTGGCATTTACTTTTAATCTATGGCCCTTCACTCTGTAGCTTATCTGGCCGCTGTCAGTCCTTTTTCCTCCTTTATATTTCATGAGGAGCCCCCCATGTGGCCACTGAGAGACAGAGTCCAAGTGTCTATAAGCTTTTTGTCAGGTAGAAAGAGGAGAAAAAGGAAAGGAACAAGAGGAAAAGCAAAGCTAAGAGGCATCTATTAGATGTCACTCGGCTTTTGTATTCATGTCAATGATTCAGGATTAGAGTATTTGAAATAATCTTATTGAGAGGAATCAAAAGGCCCACCGAGTGAGAGGCGGCTCTGTACCATATGGCAAAGACACGCACAATATCTTATTAAAGATGTGTTGGCTAACACCATTACTTTATATTATATTACAAAACTATTGTGCCTCCAACAGTTAGCGGGATGCCGTCGTTTCCGAGGGCCATTTTGGAGGTTATTGTGTGAGGTCCAGCCACGTAATTTACCAGCTTGTCTAGTTAAGTCCTTACCAGGCGGGCTTGGAGGCAAGTTGGGGATTGGAACCAAACACTTTCACTCTCGGAAATAAAAATCCCCCACAGTACAAGCAAGCTCACTCTGCTCCCTCTGACAGAGTGTGTTCTGCCCCCAGAATCTCTTTCGGTATGTTTGCATCATTTTACCATATACAATCCTCACACTCCCACCTCCATGGAAAATAGGCAAGGGTTGGGGGGGGCAGCCTTTTTGGCTTGATTCTCCCTTTCCCATGAGGAACACACACTCAACTTCACACTTTAGCAGAATTAAGGCAATTAAAATTCTGTTACAATAAGTACTGCAAAGTCAAAGCCTTTATTCGCTTCTGGACAAAGGCTTGTAACTGGAGAAAAGAGCTTGCAAGGAGAGTTATCTTCATCTGCCCACACCTTTAAAGACAGCCAGCAACTAAAGACAGGCCTGCACTGTTAGCCATATTTCATTGATTGCAACTGGAGTAATTCAGGTCACTTTTATATTGTCCCAGACAGTCTATAGTTACACCATTTGTAAAAGGAGGGATTCGAAGGGTGGAGGTGGGGCAAAGAAGAGTTAGTTGTCTATTTCAGATGATGCCACCTGTAAATTAAAATGATTAGAATACCATCTCTTCCTTAATTAAGAAGCTCATAATTGAGTTGTTTTTGTTAATTTGCTCAATTTTTATTTGAGGGTTTGGTCAGATGCAGGCAAAGGAGAGAAATGAGGGGGATTCATCAACAGAAAATTGCATTAGAAAAGCATTTGGAGGGGTTTCTCTCCTCATTCCAAGCAACTTCTCTTAGAAAAGCAAAAGTGTATTTAGTACAGTAATCTATTCTCATCACAAACTGACTGTGCAAAGTTGCTAGAGTACACACAGGGGACTGCTTCTCTGTATTTTTCCAGAACTGCCACAAAAGCAAAGTTACAATGATACAGGGTAGTAACCCGCACCCAAAGCTGACATGGGGCCAGCTACACATATGCACTGCTGATTCTCTGAAGCTCTGTTAAATACATTTCTTGGAAGGTATTGCCATTATTTCCTTTACAGGAAAACCACTGTTGTTCATTATACAGTGTCTGCACTAGCATTATGCCACGCAAAAGTACTTTGCATTATGATATATCGTCAGTGTATTTGAAATGCATTTTAATGTACCTTGGTTGTATATTTGGGAATAGCTGATCGTAAATGGAATAGAGACTGCTATTAGCTTATTGTATTCCTTATTTTCTTATCACAGTTGCAAACTGGTATGGGGCTCATCTCTTATTCATCATGGTATTATTTGATATGTGATAAAATTGAGAATGAGATTCTCTTGCATAAGTCTCATTGCTAATAATCACAGATGAATTCCCACTGAGAAAACAAATGTTTAAATACACAAGGGTTAATAAACAACTGTAAATTCATGCTTGATATGTTGAAGCTGGCTTTGCACTTTTAGAAAAATTGAAACCTCTCAAACCAACTAAAACAGCAACTGTCCTACCTGGGGCAACTATAAAGAGCGGGTCTTCTTTCCTCTTATTTTAACCCAGAGCTCAAGGTTAGGAAACTAGAGAAGCACAAAGGCTTCTGGGAATTCTGAGAAATGTATCTCTGGTTCTTTGCCTGCCAGCCAGCCTTTAGTGTATATTGCAGAGTGTTTGGTGGTTGATCCTTCCAAAAACTGGATAAACACCAAAGCCCTAAGAGTTGAAAGGTCAGTGAAATAAAGCCCTGAAGGTGGCTAAAGCTTCCTTTGTAAATGGAAAAATAGTGTATAAATATATATATGTTCATGTGACTTCAGGACTTAATTTTTACAGAAGGTAGGTAAGTTTTAATGAAGTTGCATCTGATAATAAAAGAAGAGGAAATCACCTATTTCTGAAGGGTCCAGACACATTCACAATATCAGGACTGTGAATGTTGTTCTTAAGATAGGCCCCATCCTGTTCAATGGTTTATAACATATATAATATAAAATATACATTATATATGTAATAAAAATATAGCATTTTATTTTTACATATTATAAATGAGTATATGTTATTTAGAACACATAGTATATATACATATACATGAATAAATATATGTATACAGGTATATATATTAATACTTTCCTCTCTTTTTCCTGTTATACAGATGACTGTATATATTATATAAACATATCAGGATCCACTTAACAAAAAAATTAACTTGGGAACAACATAAGTCTGAACTTTTCTAAAAAGTTCTGTCATGACATTTGCACTTCTTAAATGAAAGGCAACTCTATACAAAGCTGTTTCTCTAAACAACCCCATTGTAATTTGACTTGTCTGTTCACATAAAGGGGATAAACAACAGGGGAAATAAGCACACAAATATTTTCACCCCTGAACATTATATTTCAGAAAATAATCATAAAATAAACGCAATTAGTGTTGTCTAAATTAAAGTGATCTAGATGTAGAAGTCTTTAGAAAAACCCTGGGAGTAAGGAATATGGCTTTCTTCTTTGTAGAAGTTTCATGGGTAGTGTGACCTAAAGAACAGTCATTTCAGGGACAGAGAGATAGCTCACCAGGTAGGGTGTCTGCCTTGCCATGTGTGGCCCAGGTTCAAGTCCCAACACCACACAAAAAGTGCTATGGTATGACACCCCACCTATCTGTAAATTTTAAAAAGTGGTCTAAGCAAAAAAAGAAAAGAAAAGAAAAGAAAAGAAAAGAAAAGAAAAGAAAAGAAAAGAAAGAGAGAAAGGAAGAAGGAAGGAAGGAAGAAAAGATGTTTTTAATGTTACAGAATTTGTGCATTTTGTTCTAAGGGTGCATGTCAAGGCTTATATCTCAAACATAAAGGGATTCTTATAAATCAATACAGATAGACAAACCTGCTAAAGCCACAATAAACAAACCCAGAATCTTCAGCAGAATAGTAGTTGGTAGGCTTTTAAAGCCCATGTTATGGGCCAAGGCCTAGTTATGCACACATAATACTATATGCAAGGATCTATGCAAGGGCCCTGGTTCAAGGCCCTACCACTCCACACCTGCAGCAGGAATGCTTCACAAATAGTGAAGCAGGTCTGCAGGTGTCTATCTTTCTCTTTCCCTCTCTATCTCCCCTTCCCCCTCTCAATTTCTCTCTTCTGTCCTATCTCTAATAAATAAAATAAAAAATGGCCACCAGGAACAGAGAATTTCTAGTGCTGGCATTGAGCCCCAGCAATAACACTGAAGGTAAAAAAAAAAAAAAAATTTAAAACAAGATTTTTTTTTTAAATCCATGTTGTTCACATTGGCAGTGGGTAAGCTCAAAAGTTGGACTTTGCCTGAGTCACAGCAGATCTCCAAAGGGCTATATGCAGATTCACCATAGACAAGAGCAGATTATAGATCATAGGAGGGCAGAGGGTTAGACAATGTCAGCCTTTCCTATTCCTAGTGATTAAAAGAAAAACTCTCCTTGTTTATAGTGCAAGATCCACAAAACAAGAAAAGGAAGAATGTGGGATCTTAGTCTCCCTTACTTAATGCTGAAACTATTTCCTCAATTGCATTGGTCCTAAGTTGAAAAACCAAACAAACAAAGTTTGAGCCATTCCCTCTCCTCCCCTGCCCTGCCTGGTTCTGCCGGGAAAAATAAAAAGTGACTTGAGTCTTGCCGGAAACATTAGGGCTCTATGTGAAAGGAATCCCATAGCATGATTGGGGGGTGGGGTGGGGTGTGCTTTTGTTAAGGCCATCTGTATCCATCCACAGCACTGCTCAAAGACAATTTAGAGTAAAGGGTAAAAAAAGAGAGAGAGAGGGACTTTTGTGAAGCAAATCAAGAATGGATGATAATCCTAACTAGAGGTAGAATAGCAGTCTGCACAGTTAAAAATTCTGTTCATGCAAATGTGAAGAATTTCCACACCAAAAATGAAAATGGAAGGTTTTTTTAAATAAATTCAGAAAAACTAGGTTCCAAATTCAGACTACCCTATGTGACTTTTGTCATTATCATCTCTTCTGATTCTTACAAAGTAAACCTAATTAAGAACCTCCCTCATTAGTCTTCCAGAAAAATTAGCACAGCTTATGCTAATTACTCCTGCAAAATTTAATAAACTCGTTGAAATGGGAATAGTCTAATGAGGTTTTATTTATTGAACTAAGATAACTCCAAGGAAAAAGGTTAGGACACAAGGATATCCGATGTAGTAATAAAACTACAAGTTATTCAATTTCTAAACATGAATTTTATTGCAAACCTTTTAAATTCAAATGTGAGTTACTATGTGAATATGTTAAATCAATCTCCACATTAATTCAATAACTGCAAGTCATTTTTTGCTTTTTACTTTAACAACAATTACCACACATAGCCCTCTACCTCAGCGATAATGAAATTTGCTGTTATTAGTTCCTAGTCATGAGCTATTAAACATAACACATTTGACTTCTCCCATGTCTACACAGCCCAAATATCTGGATCATTGGGCACAGCCTGGGTTTTATAATTCTTAATCAAGCTATTTGGCATCCAGCAGAAATCAAATCTGGCAGCCCACTCCAGATGCATACTTCCTATACTGACAGGAATTTTCTTCTAAATTTTTTTGAAAATTTGATGAATCCTCACAAATGTAAGGAAAAGTTGGAATCCCAGTTTTCCAACACTGTAGAATTTACTTTGGGTGAAGGTGGGGAGTGGGGGGTTCAGGTCCTGGAACATGATGGCAGAGGAGGACCTAGTGGGGGTTGTATTGTTATGTGAAAAACCAGGAAATGTTACGCATGTACAAACTATTGTATTTTACTGTGGACTATAAACCATTAATCCCCCAGTAAAGAAAGTTAAAGAAAAATCTAACAAACAAAACAAACAAAAAGAAATCTACTTTCCTAAATCACAGTTTGCAACTGCTAGTTTTAACTCCACTTTTTTTTTACTATACCAGCCCAATGCCCCCAAATCACTGGCAGCAAATAACACAACCAACATTTAACACAGAAATAGCTTAGCCTGCACCACTGCCATATGACCAGAAAAGTCTTTTCTATCCAGCTATAAATAGTATTCCTGAATAACCACCGTTAAAATTCTTTTTTCCTGATAAAAATAGCAGTGTTCTCCCAAAATCTGAAGGGCAAGCAAAGGGAGCTAAAAATTAGAGGTGCCCAAAGGTGACTGTGTGTTAAGTCATGTTAAACCCCTCACAGGGTTTCCTCACCCTGGCTTGTAATTGCACAGTGCGTGCATCTTGTCAAAACAGTTGTTATTGCTCCTGAATGCAGGCCTCATAAGCTATTTTTACAAAATATGCAGAATTCACATCCATAAATCTGAAAGTAAATCAAACCCCAGGCACGTAGCACAGATATTATGCAATCGGTAATACAGAATCAAATTGGAAACTAGGAAATTCAAATACGATTGCCATCCTTTTTTTTTTTCTTTCTCTTTTCCTTCACTTTGCAGTAATTTTATGGAATTGAGAAATCTGTTCTGTTTTGCCCTTCCTTGTGTAAGTTCTTTTCTTCTTGTTACACTCATCTCTCATTGTTAAGAATGCAAGTTTCACATATTAGCAGATAGGACTGGCACTTTTAAGACTTCTAGCAGACGGAAGGACAAATAAATTCTGAAAAATTCAGGTGCAAATAAAAATAGCTAAATGGGGCCCTGCCTATCAGCTGGTATTATTGCTTGAAAAGACAGTCCATGGGAAATAAACATATGCTGGGACTTGTGCAGATCGTGCAGGTTTCTGCCATGTTTTCAAATGCTCTTCTCTGAACACACCAAGCCTGGCTACACACTGCTTTCTACTTTGTTGAATCAGAAAGGGAGGGGAAAAAATGAAAAGGATAACTGTCATGAGTAATATCTCTAAAGCCACCAACGGTATAAAGTACGTACTTATTTTGCCTAAATTGTTTGAACTACCCCAGCCAAGAAAAGGTTTTAAGTACCCTACTGGGACAGATGGGAGACGGCAACAAAAGAAGCCACACTAATGCAATCCAGGTAACACAATCCTGTTTCAAAAACACGGCCAGGCTAATTACAGCACTGCTGAGTCAAGTTTCCTCTGCCATCACAACCCACAGAAACGGGTCAAAATCAAATGTTATTCAAACCACAGTCCTATCAACCTTCTCTATCAGAGTCACAGCTTAAAACCCAACACAGGACTTAAAAGCTTAACCCATTCACAAGCAACAGCAACAACAACAAAAAAAAGTATTTTCATTGCGGGTGGCAAGGGAAGGTTCTTGTCATCATCTAAACCCAAAGGGAACGGTGTAGCAGAACAAAATGCTTAGCATTTCAAAATTGGATAGGGGAAGGGTTGTTAAGCTGGCCCTTTGATCACCACATTTTCCTTTTTAATGGAAGAGTAAGGAAAAAGTACGTAAAAATAGCAAATGGTATTTCCAAGAGGTGTATTTCACTGAAACAAACAGTATAATGATTCCCTTTTTTTTTTTTTAACCTATTCACTTGAGGATTTACTTCCCATTGTAGGAAAGAAATCAAATGAATGGCATGTCTGCTCTCACAGATAAACATATATTCTAATGCCATGGCAGTTCCTGGCCTCACCACATAGTTGACATTAACATGTGCTCACTTCGGATCAAGGGTAGTAATGCTTTTTTTTTTTTTTTTTTTGGGGGGGGAGCAGGGGATGAAGTTTAGGAGAGAAGAGCATTACTAGGGCTTTACTGTTCCTGCAGTACTTTTCCTTTTTCAGAAGAAAGAGACAGAGAGACACCATAGTACACACACCTCTATGCAGTGGGAGCCAGGTTCAAACCAGGGTTGTATGCATGGCATCACAGGCATGCTCCCAGGTAAGCTATTTGGCCAGCCTCATAAAGCTCATTTTGAACCACAAGTACATGTTTCTAGTGAAAGCTAATGAGAGAGATTTATTTAAATTATCTAATGCTAAGTTTGGTCATATAAACCTGATATGCCTAGCGGGCATTTGCACTGGGTTTCAGACAAAAAGTCAAAATCAACTTTATAATTTATATAATTAAATTATATAGGTTATGATGAAAAAAATGCCTTTTCACCTAACTGAAAAATAAAAAATAAGTGCATGAATAAATACCACAAAAGGTGAAAAATGGGAAAGACAGGTAGGGCTTTTGGATTGTTTTGGTTTTTTGTTTTGTTTTTTTTTGTCAAAATTCCCTTTTATCAAGTTCAAACAGAGTCAGTGATTCTTGTTGTTAAAATGCCTCCATGAGGTATAAGTCAGTCTTATTTCCCAGCTAGCTCTTCTCCTAGCTGACAACCAATAGTATCTGTAAACCTTCCAGGCCATTTAACTCTCAACAAGCAAGGCTATGTGACAAACGGTTTATCATACATGTTTCCATACAATGAATTTCAATAATTAAAATGTAAAATGAATATTTGGAATGCAGCTTTGCATAATACGAGCACATGCTGACTCAAATTGCACCCAACAACTAAAACAGATTTATTGTTCTACTGTGATTTACTTGGTCATGTCAGATTAGTAATATGGATCTCTTTAAAAACACAATAATTAAGACAAGCAGGATAAATTAGTCAACTCACAATACCATGTGAGCTACCATCAAACCCGGGAAATAACAGAAGAAAATCCTAGTTCACAGATCTCTTTAAAACTGCTTTTATGCATAAATAAAATCTTAAAATGTAGATGGATGATGGCCAACAGAACTACTGTAGCTAAAAGTGATAATGATTCAAACATTTTTCAAATAGAAGTTAAATATTTATAAGCACCCCACCACATTTCATAAATCACAAACTATTATTATTTTATTTCTGAAGCTTCCGGCATCACATGAGGGTTGAGCCACAGAAAGTCAGGAAAGGAGAAGAAATATATGTATTCTTTCAGGAGCATGAATCAGACACAAAACCAGAGCAATACAAGAAAACAAACCTCCAAAGAACATTCCATGTGACTGTCCCAGGAAATCGACGCAGCAGAAATCATGACCATCGGGCACGTTTAGGCCACACACATCCCCAACCCTCACCCGAAATGGCACCAGGCAGGTGTTTTATTATGAGGAGGAATACAAATCTAGTGAAAGTCGAGTGGTCCCTACCTGTCAATTATCACTGGATCTGAGGGAGTCTCATTTCGGTTGCCACAGCTTTTCTTGTCACAACAGCGGCTATGGAGCAAGAGCGAGAAGGATTTAATACAACCATTACATTGTAAAATCATCATTTAGGCAAACACCATGGTTCAAATTGCTGGGTTGCAAACGCTATAGTTACCGCAAAGCCCTACCTGGCAATCAACAGATCCCAGGGACAGAAACTTCTATGTGGGTCACCTATGGGTTAATGGCCAGGCTTAACCTCTCCCGGCATGGAGGAGGGTAAGAGGGGTCTCCAGGAGCCACACTGACAGCTGAAGACAGGGTCTCCCCACAGCTGTTGACTGAGGTGGCTGTGGAGTGCATTACAATTCTGTCTACCCAATGAGAGCACCCAGGGTTGTGGGTGGCTCAGCCACCCTCCCCTCAAGATCATCTTAATTGTGTGGAACGTGTCAGTAACAAGGGATGAGTGATTTCTCCCCCCTCCAGTCACTTTTGGATTGAACGGCTGCCTTTCCTTCTCCTTTCGCTTTTATGGGTGAGGATGGGTCCTTCAGCCACAGCCTGTCCGAACCCCTGGAGCTGTCACTGTCTGTTTTTGAACCTTTACTGGGAGAATAAAAGTACAATGTGATCATTATGACAGGACAGCAAGACACACACAAGGCCTCAGAGACACTGAGTTCTGTAGTGTTGGTGCCTGGTACCTGCCACCTCTACCCCTTTCTGGAAAACTATAGACAGTGCATCCACAGGCTGACTGAGACAAAGCAGTCGTGGGCAGGCAAGGCACCTATAAGCAGAGTCCCACCCCCACTGTGACCTCAGGCCTGCCAGGGCTTTTCAAGCTGAGCTGCTTCTAAAGGGTAAAAAATTGGTGTTTTCTGGAAATCGCCCATGGTCGATGGAAAACTAGCCATCTGAAACATGTGTGCAAATAAAAAATGTGCCTGCTGGCCAGACCACACCAGGCGCACTACAAGAACAAGTATTTGATCATTTGGGGTCGGGAGGAGGGAGATCTACTTGACCATGTGATACAAAAGAAGCATGCTTTCTTCACACTCTCTTACACACACACACACACACACACACACACACACACACACACACACACTATAGTGAATCACAGAGCCTAGATCTAGAGAGCCACTGGGAAGACTTGAACACTGACCTCCATTTTCAGGACCCAGAAATAAAGCTTCGACAGAGGGATACTTGCACCCAAGTTGGGGAAGCCTCATATCCTGAGAAGGCAATTAGCTTTCTGCCATGGTACTAGCTCTGGCTCTCTATCGTAGCTTCTGAAAGCAATGGTTAGGACCAACAAAATAGCTCACTTGAATAGTGAGCCTGTTTTGTCATGCACATGATCCAGATTGGAGCCCAGCCCCTACCACACTGGAGGAAGCTCTAGTACTTTGGGGACTCTCTCTCTCTCTCTCTCTCTCTCTTTCTTCTCTCTCTCTCTCTCTCTCTCTCTCTTCTCTCTCTCTCTCTCTCCATTTGAAAAAGTAGGCCCAGAGAACCTCAGCAATAACAAAATTTAAAAGTGATTAATTAACATGAGAGGAAGAGAGGGGAAAAAGGAAGGGAGGGAGGAAGGAAGGTAGGTAGGTAGACAGACAGGAGCCAAGAACTAGCTCACCCAGTAAAGCACAGAATTTACCAAATATAAGGATTTAGATTTGAGCCTCCAGCACTACATAGGAGCACCATGCACAAGGGAAGCATCACTAATGGTAAAGAGATGCTATGATCTCTCAGTCTAATACTGAAAAGAGTCCACCAGAGGGTGGAGTCACACAGGTACAAAAATCCCTAGCAGAAAGGGGGAAAAAAAAGCTAAGAACAGCATTCCCTCTGTCAATGTCCCTGGCAGAGGGGGGAGAACATCCAATCCACCCCTAAGAAATCATTGCATCTGGCACTGCCAATGTAACCTCAGACAGGACTCAAAATTCAATAAATCTAGGAACTCTTTTCATAGCAACATTAATAACTCATTTTTCTTTTAATGTTTCTTTTTTAAATTTTAAATATTTATTTATTTTCCCTTTTGTTGCCCTTGTTGTTTTTCATTGTTGTTGTAGTTATTATTGTTGTTGTTATTGATATTGTCGATGTTGGATAGGACAGAGAGAAATGAAGATAGGAGGGGAAGAGAAAGACAGACACCTGCAGACCTGCTTCACTGCCTGTGAAGCGACTCTCCTGCAGATGGGGAGCTGGGGGCTCTAACTGGGATCCTTACGCTGGTCCTTGCACTTTGCGCCACCTGCGCTTAAGCCACTCCGCTACCACCCAACTCCCAAGAACTCATTTTTTAAGTTGATAAATTTGTACAGCCTGAGAATTATGTTATAAACATCCAAATGGCCCTTAGCAGGAAGAGAAAAAAAAAGTTTCTTCAGCCCTGCTCTCTGGGAATCAGCAGGTTTCCTGAGGTCATGTCATCACCACACAGCATAGCTAGCATCCTCTAAAAGGGGACGTTGGAGCTATGCAGGCCAGGTGGCTAAAAATGGTGTCTCTCAAATGAACCCACTTTTAAATACAAATAAACTAGGGTCAGGCAGTGGTGCACCTAGATGAGCACACATAGTACCATGCATGAAGACCTTAGTTCAAACCCCTGGTTCACACCTGGAGGGAAGAGGCTTCAACAAGTGGTGAAGCAGTGTTGCAGGTGTCTCTCTCCCCCCCTTTCTCTCTGTTTACATCTAGACCAGAAATGAATGAAAAGAGGAACAGGATGACCACCAGGAATGTTGGAGTCATCTAGCAGGCACCAAGCCCCAGAAATAACCCTGATGGCAAAAAGAGAGAGAGAGAAAATAATATATATGTGTGTGTGTGTGCTTAATGCATATATATGCATATGTGTGCTACATTTGTACAGTGTATATGTGCAAATATGAAATTCCATATAGCATTATAAAGGACACACTACAATGGAAAGAAATTTGTGTTATGTTATGAACTGAGAAAACTGAGTTGCAGAATAGCATGCATGAGAGGGTCTAATACTTGGGAGAAAAAATAGTGGGGGGGAGAGGGAATCTGTACCAGGTAGGATCCCTTTCTCATGTCACTCAGTCCTATGCACAAAATCACACCACCTCCAAGAGGCCTCCCTGGCTAGCCTGGCACCCTGCATCCCTTAACCTGCTCACTCTTCTCCCTAGCCTGGAACATATCTCTGATATTTCTTTGTTCCTTGCTGTCCCCCCCTCTAGAATGTCATCACCCCAAGATTGGTTCTCAGATGATATTGCTCACCTCTGCAACTAGAACAGAGCCCCACACATAGTAGTCTCATTGGAAAGCACTGTATGAGGAATGTATAGAAACATCAAAAGTGGGCTAGTGATGAGATGGCATATATTCTGAATCTAAAGTTAATTAATTTACTTTAGCTCTAGAATTACTCTGAGACCTTTAAAAAAATAAATAAAATAAACATCAAAAGTGTCTGATGTTTCTGCTGCAAACAGTGATTTGAAGAGACATGTACAGTTCTGTGTTCATAGCGACAGTATTCACAAAAACCAATATATGGAAGCAGTCTAAATGCCCATCAACAGATGACTGGATAGAGAAAACATTATGGGGCATATACTCCATGGAATACTACTCTGCAATCAAAAAGATGATGTTATGTTCTTTGGGACAAGAACTATGGAACTGGAAGAGATTGTAATTAGAAAATAAGAGATAGAAGACAACTGCCAACTGGTTTCACTCATATGTGGAGTAGAGAATTAAAAAAGTAAAACAAGGGAGCCAGGCAGTAGCACAGCGGGTTAAGCGCAGGTGGCACAAAGTACAAGGACTGGCATAAGGATCCCGGTTCGAGTCCCCAGCTCCCCACTTGCAGGGGAGTTGCTTCATAGGTGGTGAAGCAGGTCTGAGGTGTCTGTCCTTCTCTCCCCCTCTGTCTTCCCCTCCTCTCTCCATTTCTCTCTGTCCTGTCCAACAATGACAACATCAATAACAACAACAATAATAACTATAATACAACAAGGGCAACAAAAGGGAATGAATAAATAAATAATTTTTTTAAAAAAAAGTAAAACAAAACAAAGCATAAATTTCCAAAAAACAAAGGAAAAAAGTAGCCACACTGAAAACTATCTGTAAGATTTTGTGAGAACAAAGACAGTTATTGAGGGAAGAGCTCAGAATTCTGGTGGTGGGTACAGTATGAAAATAGACCCCTGTCCTATTAGCTTATAATCTTGTAGATCACTATTAAACTGTTAACTAAAAAAAAGAAAGAAAAAGAAAAATCCTCAGAAACATAGTAAAATTATAAATCAGAAATATATATCCATAGGCCACACAAAAGGAGCAGAAGTAAGGAAGAATCGAGTATGCACAGTTCTTTTTCTCTCCACTTTTCTGTCTTCTGCTGGGTTTACCTGGTGACTTTACTATTAAAAAGCTGAGAAGCAATTGACAGAAGACACACTGACCCTCAAACCCAGCTTCCCAGTCTCAGCTCTTCAGAGAGCGAGGGCTTGTCTTCCCTGGAGCACCCTTGCTCACTCTGAGCCTTCTGTTGAGCCCAGGAGGGAGGCCTAAGCCCAGGTGGAGAAGCAGGAAAATTAGGAGTTCACTTCTGTGGACAACAGGCAGGGGCTCCGATGGGAACAGCACAGCCCAAGAAGCAAAGGCCAGCCAAGAAAGCTCTAGAAGGGGAGGCGGGAGGTAGCACAGCGGGTTAAGCGCACGTGGTGCAAAGCGCAAGGACCAGTTTAAGGATCCCGGTTCAAGCCCCCAGCTCCCCACCTACAGGGACATCGCTTCACAGGCGGTAAAGCAGGTCTGCAGGTGTCTGTCTTTCTCTCCCCCTCTGCCTTCCCCTCCTCTCTCCATTTCTCTCTGTCCTACCCAACAATGACAACATCAATAACAACAACTACAACAATGAAAAACAACAAGGGCAACAAAATGGGGAAATAAATAAATTTTAAAAAGAGAGAGAGAAAGCTCTAGAAGGAAAAGGCTGTCATGTGGCAGAATGGAGTCACACTGAGAATTCTGTCCTTGTCACTGTGTGACTCTGGGTGGGCTCTTGCTAGGTGTGGCATGCTCATGGCTGGATGGCTGAGGAGGGCTTTGGGTCACATTCCCTCTGGTTCTGTAGCCTTTGTGGCAGGAGAAGACACTGGTGACATCCCCGTATAGCACCCCCCAATGTGGACAGCCCGAGACAAACACTCAAAAGGCCTTCTCTAGTTTCCTAGTGTGCGTTGGTGGCCAGCAACACACACACACCCCCAGCAAAAAAAAAAAAAAAAGCCTGGGCAAGGAACACCTAAGGGGCTCCCAGTCCCAGGCCCACAGCCCCTCACCGGAAGCCACAGAGCCCTGAAGAGGGCTAAGCTTGGCAATAGCACCATCCCTAAAACAGGCCTTAACCGACAAGACAAGCCAGCCGACACATGTAGGTCCAGCTCTTCACAAGTTCCTGATTGCGTCACTGTGCTGAAGGGTCAGCTGAACACCTGGCTGTACTGCCCCCAAGATGCCCAGGTGGCACATTAGGCCAAAAGGCCAAAACACAGAGGCCACTGGCATCCCTGCAGCTTCTCTAGGAGCTGCTCCTTCTAGAAACAGCAGCACCTGGAGCCCAGCACATGTCTCCGCCCAGCACGTGTTGTCCAGAGCTCTGCAGGTGTGTCAGCACAGCCACCTGGCTTTTACAACGCATGCGTGGATTTTTGTTGGTGGTGTTGGTGGTGTTTTTGTTGTTGTTTTTGTCTGCCACCAGAGACATCACTGGGGCTTTTGCCTGTACAACTCCACTGTTTCCCATTGTCTTTTTTTTTTATTTCCTTTTTTATTTTTTGATAGAGGTGAGAGACAGAGAAGGGAGGAGAGACATGTACAACACTGCTCCATAACCTGTGTAGCTTCTCCTCCTGCAGTGGGGACCAGGGCCTATTGGTTTAAAAAGACTTATTTTATTTTTTTAACTTTTTATTTATTTTATTTGATAAAACAGAGAAGAATTGACAGGGAAGGGGGTATGGAGCAGGAAGAGGATGGGACCTGCTTAATGGCTCATGAAGTTCCCCCACACACACACCCTGCAGGTGGGGACTAGGGGCTCTTGAACCTAAGACTTTGCACATGGTAACACATGCAGTTAACCCAGTTAATGCCACCACCTGGCCCCAGAACTGGGGACTTGAACCCAAGGCCTATTACATGGAAACCTGTGTGCCCTATCAGGTGTGGACCACCCAGCCCCTAAAACAATCACTACACATGAGGCTCTTCTCTTTCCTGTGTAACGTAAGCATGTTTGTCTGTTTGTTTATAGGCAGGTACTGCCCTCCTAATGCCAAAGTATTGGAGCTTTGTGCTTCCCCTTTGCCTCCCTTAGACTTGCCCCCTCTAGTTGGACAGGTTCCTACTGGTTGACATTTTTAACACATACATGCCTGGTTCGATTTTCTTATTTTTTTATTTCTATTTCTTCATTTATTGCAGCACTGGGAGAGGAACCCAGGGCCTCAGACATCTTCATTTCCCATCTCTGAGCAGTCATGCCAGACCATTTTTTTCATTATTTTTTAAATATGTATTTATTTATTTATTTATTTATGCGAGGCGGGTGTGCTTCACTCTGGTACATGTTATGGCAAAGATTAAACTCAGGACCTCATACTTCAAAAAGAAGTTCTCAAAAGCTCTAGCTACTACACTACTTCTGAAGTAATTTTCATAATCTTTAGAAAGAGAGTGGAAGAGGAGAGAGGGAGAGGGGGGAGGGAGGGGAGATAGAGAGAGAGAGAGAGAGAGAGAGAGAGAGAGACTGACTACAGCAACTTTTCTCTAGTGCCATGAGTCTTGATGCCATAGTGAAGTGCTTACTTTTCTTAGTAGGCTAATTCCAAGATCCCTGCCTGGTTATTTCTGTTTACAAAGCTCACTAAGTTTTAATTCAAATAAATTAATAAAGGCCAGGTGTTGGCACATCCGTTAGAGCACACATGTTAAAATGCAGAAGGATCTGAGTTCAAGTCCTCACCTGCAGGGGGAAGCTTCAAAAGTGGTGGTACCAGTCTGCAGGCTTCTCTCCCTTTATATCTCCCTCTTTTCTGTCAATTTCTGTCTCTACCAAATTAAGTAATTAACTAAGGCCTTGCTATACCTTCTTTCCTGTTCTATTCGTCTCTTCACTGTCCAGGTCTCTCCTTGCCAGAGTTGGGGTGCTGCTGGCCACATGAACTCCAGAAACCTGCTTCTAGCTTCCAGCACCTATACCTACTTAAGCCTCCTCACTCAATCTTACCCATGACTTGGGGTGCTTCTCTCACTCTTCCTTCCATCTGGGCCTCCCTGGCACCTAATATAAGGATGACACCCCCTTTTTGAAACTGAACCCTTCCTTTTAGTCTTCTGCCCCAGCATGTTCAGGATTCTTTTTCTAACTCTCAAATACTCCCTTTTCCAATTAATGGGGTTTCCCCCCAAGAAGACTTCCCTGGTCACTTGCCCCACAGAAGCCCAGATTTTCAGCCCTCATCTTTACAAAATGACCACTGGCCTCTGACCTTCCACCTCCAGACCACAGAACCCCAAGAAGTAAACAGGCACAAATGTTATGCCATTTCAAGAACTCTGCTGCCAGATCCACATACATACACCCAGTGCATCCCACCTGACGCATGTCCTCTCACTCTCAATAGCCCCAGTTCCTGATCCCCTCCCGTCTCCTCATAGTCTGCATGTCCATCTGCTAGGGATCCCTTCTCCCAGGTTACCTGGTGAGAACCTCAGGCTACAGAGCCCAGTCCTTTCAGCTCCAGATTCCACAACACTTTGCACAAAGCAAGTGCTGGGAAAATGAAGGCAGGCATCCTTCACCACCAGCCGGGGGGGGGGGGGGGGGAGGCCATTCCTTCCTCTCCTTTCAGAAGTCTCTAATCTTTCCTTCTACTGTGCAGTTATCTGCTAGGTACTCAGTAAGACACTAGGAGGTTGCTGCTATAGCTACTATTTTTTTTTATTCATTCATTTATTTAAGAGATGGTGGAGAGAAGGGGGAAGGGAAAGGGGAAAAGAAGAGATAGGAGAAGGGGAAGAAAATGAGAACCAAAGCATCACTCTGGCATATATGATGCTTATCCAACTCAGGACCTCACCCTTGAGAGTCTAGCACCTTATCCACTGTGTCACATACAGGGTCACGCTATGGTTACTATTACTACTAATACTAACTCCTGTCCTACAGAAAATGGCAAGAGGCATTTGGTGCTCCTATGCACCAAACAGTTTGGCAAACATCTGTGGGGGCACTGAGTTTTAAGGGTTACTCTACTGAGTAAGTCATCCCCCACCCCTATTTCTCAGGGTAGATACCTGAAAGCCGTTAACCTCCCTGCCTTCAAGGAGCTCTTAATCCAGCAAAGGAAGAGTCCCTCCAGAGGTCAGTCCTTAGTGGACCATGGAAGATGAGTGTTTCCATAAACAGAACACCCACCCCCACACCTGTCCCATACACCTTCTGCCTGCCCCAGAATCTGAGAACTGGGGCTCACCCAACAGGCATAGCTCCTACTGCATTCATATCCAAGCCACAGAAATATCCAGGTACACTGGAAAGCAAATCCTGCTCTTAACAGTCCTTGAGGGGCATTCATATTTGAAGAATATGAAGGATGCTTGGGCAGAATGCTGGTTGGGACAGTAGATTCCACTGAGCCAGAAATGCAGGGAGATAACTGAATGGTTATGCAAAAGACTTTTGTGGCTGAGGCTCTGAGGTCCCAGGTTCAACCCCATGCACCACCATAAGCCAGAGCTGAGCAGTGTTCTGGTAAAAATAACATGCATGCATAAAACTAAAATAGGAGCCAAGCAGTGGTGCACTTGATAGAGCAACATGTTACAATCCACAAGGATCTGGGTCAAGTCCCCAGTTCCTACCTACAGTGGGGAAAACTTCATGAACAGTGAAGCAGTGCTGCAGGTGTCTTTCTTTCTCTCTCCCACTCTATCCCCCATCTTGATTTCTCTCTGTCTCTTTCCAATAAATAAATATAATATTTTTTAAAAAAATAATTAAGTGAGAGAAGAGCAAGAACTCCCACAGAATGTCATGGGAAGAGTTTTTCCCCAGCCCTCCCAGGACCTTGTCTTCACTATAAAGCAACAATGGTAGGGATAGCCCCAGTCTCCAAAGGGAGTCTGGCTTATCATGCCCTGCCACTTGAGAAAGAGTGGTCCTGAAATGAGTGCAGCCTGCAATGTTCCCAGCTGTGACCATGAGCTGCATGCTCATAACAATAGGAACTTATAGGTTACACAGGCTCTAGTGCTAAATATAAATATATGTATATGAATGTATATAAATATATGGGCCCTAATATAATTTTAGCTACAGAAGGTATTTGCTGCCTTAATCCAACTTTCTAGCCCTTTTCTCTACTCTGAGACCATTGTCTCAGACAATATTCTTATCTAACTTCAGGCTAGCTATCAAATCCAAGCAAAACTACTATAGTTGTGTGCCCCTAGGAACATGCCTAGAATGGATTTCCTAGCTTTTTTCTACACTAAAATCCCTAATCTTATCTGCTCTAATCCTACATTTTGGTTCCTATTCATTAACATTTTGTCTCAACTTAGGTCATGCCACCTTCCAACACCAAGTTGCAGATGCTACCATAACGCCATCCCGACTTCTCTGGGCAGATAATCTCACCAATGTGTCCTGGATCCTCATACCTCCAGAGCTCTGGTCCATTAGGGAAAGATAGACACAGGCCCGGGGAGGGGGGGGGAGGGCGGTGGGGGTGGGTAATGGATCAACCTGTCAATGCCCATGTTCAGCAGAGAAGTAATTACAGAGACCAGAACTCCTACCTTCTGCACCCCAAAAACAACCTTGACCAATACTCCCAGTGGAGAATAAATGATAGGATGAAGAGGATTATGAACTCCAGCTCCATCAGCACCCAGAGAGAAAAGGAAAAGGAAAAAGACTTATGGAGGTAGTTATGTTGTCATGAATGGCTTGGAGGGGAAGAGAGGATTGAATCAGGAGAAAAAGGGGCCAATTATGTAAAACTGTGGACAGATAGTTGTAGAGATGATGGTTAGCCCATGTCTACAATTTTAGGGGAACTGTGGTGGTTTACAGTGGAGAGACTGAAGATTCAGAACTCTGGTGATGGGAATGGTGTGGATTTAAATCCCTGTTGACATGTTATTTTGTAAAATAAAATTAATTAATTAATTTAATTTAATTGATTTAAAAAAAAAAAAAAGAGTTTCACTACAAGTCAAAGAGGCTTTGTGTGTCTCAAAGAGGAACAGTAATTCCACTCCAGTGGTGACAATTCCCTGGGCTTCCTTGTGTAATGGGTGACCCTCTCAAGGGAACAAAATGGGTTTCTCGAATTTGTAGCCACCTGAGACACAACTCCCTGGTGTTGGGATTTTCTTGTATCTCCACACTGCTACCACCAACACACACACACACACACACACACACACACACACACACACACACACACACACACTTTCCCTTTACTGGCAACAAAACAGAATTATCCCAAGCTCTTGCCTGTGTATTTAAATATTCTCTGTTTCAACATCATTTCTGCATACATGATCAAATCTGCGTCTTTTTGTGACATGGACACAGAGATTTATTCTGCTGTTATCCTGGCTAGAAAGCACTACAGAAAGTTGTTTCAGAATTAGAGATCTAAAAACAAGCTATTTTAAAATCCAGAGCCCTCACTATTTCATGTCTGCAATGAAGAAATTTCATCTTGGGGAGAGCAAGCTGTCTTTCACACCATATGGCTAATGGTGGTGCATAGCAATTAGCCAGGCTGATTAATGGTGAACAGACTCTAATTTTATGCTTATAATTGAGCCCACATTTGCACCCCTGGTGCAAATTCAGCACATCCCAACTTCCACTTACAACAGGCAAGAAATCAAGAGGAATAGTATGGCATGGGAAGTGAGATTTTTTTTTTTTTCTCTCAATCTCTTAAAGCCCCCTCAAGAGCCTCAGATTTGCAATTTAAAAGACTGTTAGCTACACAATAGATGACAGGTTTGGGTAATAAGGTCATGACGGCCTGGTAAACAAACAGTACCCCTTCCACAGCCACAGGCAGCCAGGAGATCCCTCATCTGTAAGGCAAGCAGGGTGACATTTTGAAAACAGCTTCTCCCTCTCCACCTCCCAGTACAAACTGCATCATTTTCCTTGGGAGGCTTGAGGATTTCGTTTTTGCTCTTTTTTTTTTTTCCTCCATGATTACTGCTGTGGCTCAGTGCCTGCACCATGAATCCACTGCTCCTGGAGGCCATTTTCCCCCTTTTGTTGCCCTTGTTGTTACAGCTTTATTGTGGTTATTATTGTTATTGTTGATGTCGTTCATTGTTGGAAAGGACAGAGAGAAATGGAGAGAGGAGGGGAAGATAGAGAGGGGGAGAGAAAGAGAGATACCTGCAGACCTGCTTCACTACCTGTGAAGTGACTCACCTGCAGGTGGGGAGCCGGGGGCTTGAACCGGGATCCTTACACCGGTCCTTGCACTATGCGCCAAGTGCGCTTAACCTGCTGCACTACCGCCCGACTCCCCATTTTTGCTCATTTTATGGTTCTGAAAAATAGAAGAAACATCAGTAGCAAAGCGCACCCACCAGAATAATCAAGTACTCTGGACAGATGAATTTTAAGAACAGAAAAAAACATAAACTGCATTACTAGACGGGAAGAAGCCTATGGGTGAAAGGCATACTAGATCTGCACATGTTTCAGTAATGGAATTATTCCCAGCTTGGTCCAAGTTACATACAGATAGATGTAAATCAGTGATGTTTAAGTATTAGGTAGCCTGTGGGTTGCGATCCATCTTCCTGTCTGTCTTCCTTTTTGCTACTATCATATGCCATATGAACATGGTAAAGTCATTCAAGGGAAATGCTAACTAGGGAGCAGCTTACATGGAGCAATGGCGGGAAACAGCATCCTACAAAGGGGTTGGTTTTCAATACTTTGGGGAATGATATTCCTTGTTCCATTTTGAAGGATGCAACTCAGGCTTAATTGTGAAAACAGGTGTACACAGTGTAAGACTCATCTAAGAGATCTGTGACATTTGTAGGGCTTTTCTATTGCTTTGAACTTAGATGAAGAAATGGTGGGGTGAATGCATCGTAGATTTACAAAAAGGATTTTTTTTTTTTTGCCTCCAGGGTTATTGCTGGGGCTTGGTACCTACACTACAAATCCACTGCTCCTAGAGGCCATTTTCTCACATTTTTTTTTGCCCTTGTTGTTACCCTTTTTGTAGTCATTATTATTATTGTTGTCATTGCTGTTGTTGTTGAATAGGACAGAGAGAAATCAAGAAATAATGGGAAAACAGAGAGGGGGAGTGAAAGACAAACACCTGCAGATCTGCTTCACTGCCTGTGAAGCAACCCCCCTACAGGTGGGGAGCCGGGGGCTCGAACGGGGATCCTCATGCTGGTCCTTAATGCTTTGCGCCAAGTGCACTTAACCTGCTGTGCAACCAACGGGGCCCTCCAAAAAGATTTTCATGTATGAGATGCTGAGGTCCCAGGTTCAATCCCCAGCACTCAGCACTACCATAAACTAGGGTGCTTTGGCCTCTCTCTCTCTGTCTCTCTCTGTATGTCTTGCTCATTAAAATAAAGCAAAAAATATTTTAAGTTAAAAAGAGAGGGCAAAAGTGCTTTGATATTGGAATAATTAATAAGTTGTACAGTTCACTGACATGAAAACTTGTGAAACTCCTATATTTTAAAATAATATGTGAGACAGCTGTTTTGGAGAAAGACATTTTTCTGCACACATATGATTAGAGATGGGGAGAAGTAGACTTCTGGGGTCTCTCTAAGGGACATGCTGGGTCCTTGCTAGTTAAGTTTCACCTGGAGAGTTTTAAGATGATTGCCTCCATACCAGCCCACCCCAGCAGCAGCAAGGCAAGACCACCTAGGCCGAGGTAGCAGCTGAAGCCCTGAGTGGGTTGGTCTGGCCCTGCCCATCAGGATCCAAGTATGCTCTGTGCCAGGGAGAGCCTGTGTGGCTAACAAAGCAATTAGAGGCCTTTTTCTGATGCACAGTGGCACCTTCATGCTTTATCCAATTACTGAAAAGATAGCAGGAGCAACACAGCCGTGCAATTCTATGAAGAAGCCTGGGCTGCAAGTGAAAAGGCAGCTGACTCTAAGGTCCACTCTCACATGGGGGTGAGAGTGAGAGGGGCTGACTGGGCCCCTCGATATGACCTAAGGTGTGCTCTGGTCTGCTTGCACCTATAGCATCCAGCTGACCACAGGCTGAAATTACAGTTCTCATTTTGGGGAAGGGGTGTGGGAGGCAGGGGGGAACATTAACTTTTACACCTGTGAAGGACTCCTCTTTGCAGTTCTCCCCAAAATTCACTAGGGGTGCACAATATTAGCTACATTGTCATAGCTCTATAGGGGGTAGGGGGGACCTCAGATTTAAGCTACCAGATGCTGGAGTGGGGGTAACCCTGCCCAAAGTTTAAGGAGAAACTGTGCCTAGATGCTTGTAAGGGGGAGAGTTAAGTAAGGAGGCTGGAGGGGCTGGGTGGTGGCACATCCAGTTGAGTGCACATGCTACCATGTACAAGGACTCTGGTTTAAGCCCCCACTCCCCACCTGCGTGAAGCTCCATGAGCATTGAAGCAGTGATGCAGGTGTTTCTCTTTCACCCACCCTACCCCCCTATCTCCTCTTTACCTTTCAATTTCTCTCTGTCTCTATTCAGTGAAAAAGAAAGGGGGTGGAACTCTCATATCTGATACAAACCGAGGCTCCTGCTGGCATCACTAGAATGCTCAGTTCTGTTACCACAAGGCTAAGCAGAGCACCTATCTTAACACTAACAGGATTCTATATATTCGATTGAGAGGGAGTTGAGGAGGGCACTACTTCATGCCGACAAATGGTGATATCTCCAAGTGGAAATGCTCATCTTTTCAGGTAAAACTGAATAAATAATTGATGTCTAGGTGACACCTGACACTGGACTACCAAATCCTGTTGTCAAATGGTGAGTTTTCCCCATGTGGAGCAGAAGTGAGATAAAGGCATTACCACCCCTTCCCCAAATGTATCTGAGTTCACCTCTCAATTTGAGATAAGACTTGCTCTTCTCTTTGCTCACTGGGAGACAGGGGAAGGTATGTCTTACCTGCACATGATCTCGTGTGTGAGCAGGACCCGGCACATTTCGGGGTTCTTGTCTTGGCCTTCATACACTATGGCCTATAAACAAAGGCACAGTTTGAAGCAGGAAGAGCACCAGGGAACAAAAAACAGACTGTCAGAACACAGGAGTTCTTGACCAGCTAGCCACTGCTGGGTTCACTTAGCTCCAGGGAGACCTGGGCCTTGCTAGGTTGGTTGTTTCCAAATATTGTCAAAGGTCAAGTCCAGACAAGTGGAAGCAACCATCTCCCTCTCTGTCCAGCAAACTTCTCTTCTTAATCTTCTTAATTTTTTAAATCTTGTTTTATATTGGATAAAGATAGAGAAAATTTTATAAGGAAGTGGAGAGAAAGGGAGAGAGAGAGAGACCTGAAGCACTGCTCTACCACTGGTGAAGCTTCCCCTCTGTAAATGGGGAGCAGGGGCTTGAACACACAGAGAAACGTGTGTATCCTAAGGGGTGAGCCACCTCCTGGCCCCTGGTAGTCATTTTTTATAGAAAGTAAGAGACAGAGATAGAGGAGAAAAGAGAGACAGGAGAGAAACCTGCAACACTGTTCCCCTGCTCATGAAGCTTACTCCCCCCCCCCCAGCAGGTGGGAATATGGGCTTGAATTCAGGTCCTTGCACATGATAACCTGTGTACTCTACATGGTATGTCACTGCCCAGCCCCCTGCAGCAAACATCTTGCTGTGATGCCACTTCTAGATCAGAGTGTAGAAAGTGCTCCTGTATTCAAGACAACCACATTTCACTTTCTACTCACAGTGAAAATAAGTCTAGTCAGGAGGAGGGAACACCCCCTCCCCAGGAGGTTTAGCAGCTTGAGATACCACTGATTTAAAATAGAGGAAAGTACATTGGTTTAGATTTCTTTTTTAATGCTATGTATCTGTAGCCCCTGCTGAGAACTTTCAGCCCCCACTTCAGTGTTCTAGAGGTGGAGATAGGGTGCAAATAATTAGCTCACTAAATGCATCCTCTTTGAGATGATTCAGCAATCAGAGAAAAATCCTCATCCCCCTCCCCCAGTTCTCCCAAGCATACACTTGCCACCCCCCCAAAAAAACAGTAATACACAGATACACACACACACACACACACACACACACACACACATCCCACCCCTACATCTGCTGGTTGTGAGCTTACACCACAGAGCTGACTCCCTAAACTAAGAGGTATATCTGACCTTCAAAATTTCAAGTACCCAAACACCTGTCCAGTCAAGATGCTCTTGTCTTCACCAAGGGCCATGTGCACAGACACTTTGGTAAAAATGATGAGGGAGGTATTTTGGAACCTCAGGTAGGCCTGAAAGATCCACAGGATCATACTTGAGCTGCAGGAGAACTCACAGCTCTTAGGAGGCAGTGATTGACCTCGGGATACATTTTAACTAATTTAGCACTCTCTCGCTGCATAATCCGAATATAACACAGCCTCAAATGGTAAATAAAATGATTTTTCACACCTTCAGATAAGCCACAATTTCTTGGTGGCAAAACTACCTCCAATTAATCAGGCATACTTCCTACTGAGCATGTACAGATCTTGCTGTGACTGGTGTGGATTTGGCACTTGTGGTCTTTGTTTATGAACCTAGGACTTTTAGAACCTATAAGTGATGAGGACTCCCAAGGTGTAGAGCATGAGGTCCTCTGAGCAGTCCCTAAGTATGATATCAAACTCCATGACAAGACAAAAATTGTGATATTTTTTTGAAAAATTTTGATATTTTTTCCTTAAGCACCTGCTTAAGGAAAAACATAGTGAGCTGTTGAAAAAGTCATGACATATTTTTGCATAGAAAAAAAATGTTGCGACTTTTCCAACAACCCAACAGCCCTTTACCACTAGCCCATCAAAACCATCCTTTGAAGGTTAGACTACCAGAACCCTGTACTTCCTAAACATCTTACTTTACCACAATTTCAGATGGAAAAGCTGAAAGTATGTGTACAGAATCCCAAAAGACTCTATCCAGATTCCTCAAACTTTTAAATTTCACTCAAATCGCTTCTTTCTTTTTTCTCCCCTTTTTTCTTCCCAAACCATTTATTAGAAAATTACAGGCAAGCCCTAAATACTTCAGCCAGTATTTCCTTCAAATAAGGAATCCTCTCACATAACCACAGCACAATTATCTGTATCAGAAAACTCGCATTGATATAGTACAATAATCGAATCTACAGGCCTCATTGAGATTCACCAATCAACCGATAACGACCATTCTAGGCAGACAAAATCCAATCGCAATCATTACATCCACTTGTCTTGTTCCCTTTACTGCAGGACAGGGCTAGGCCTGGGTTCATGCTATTGACATTGTTGAAGAAGACATATCAGTTCTTTGGAAGAACATTCTCAGTTTGGTTCTGTCTGCCATCTCCTCAGACTGATTTGAAGTTATGCAGATCAGGGCCAGAGCACTGCAGACATGAAGCTTAATTCTTCTCATGGTGTCAAGTCCCCAAGCTGTCAGCTGGTTCTATCGCTGGCAAGGTAAACTCTGACCATTTGGCTAAAGTATTGCCTGCCATTAGCCAGATATCCATACTCTGAACTTAACCGCTATACCTTATATCATTTATAGCTTGACTGTGTTGATAACACAAGCCCTCAGATTTTCACCCACTTGGGTTAGGATACATTAATGATTTTTTTGATATGCTCATGAGCCCTTCTCAAACATCCAAGAAGTTGCTCCACTCAAGAAAACACATTAAGTAAACTGAAACCATTTTGAAAATAAAAAATTATATCTGCCTGCTTTATTTACTGCAATGGCTGCTGAGAAATCAAAGAAACACTGTAAATAACTGATTAGATTCCACACCTGGTGCAAAAAAAAAAAAAAAATCCCGTTTTGTCTGTTCCCTTAATGCCCCTGATAGTCTGTTTCAGCTTTAGTCAAAATAGTGCAAGCAGGCTGGTAAAGAAATTCACAGATACTGGTAGGATTAGTTCTCCTATTAAAAAAAGAAAAGAAAAAGAAAGTGTGTGTGTGTGTGTGTGTTGTGTTGTGGTGTGATGTGTGTGTGTGTGTGTGTGTGTGTGTGTGTGTGTGTGTGTGTGTGTGTGCATTGAGGGAGAAGAGGTATCATTTACACAGACTTTCTCATTTAGATTCTAAGAGCAGGGGTGGGGAACCATTTTTTCTGCCAAGAGCCATTGGAACTTATAGAACATTGTTTGCTGGCCGTATAAAAGGATCAACATAAAACATTAGCACTTAATGTTGCTATGAAAAAGCTAGGGCTGTCTTGGCAGGGATGAATCAAATGATTTCTTGGGTTAGACGTTCCCCACCCCTGATACCCTAAAGACCAAGAATATTTTTACTGAGACAGCTACTTTTATTGCAATCAGTGGGCCCAGGATGATCTTCAACCAAAGATAGCCTGCAAGAAAATATGTACCTTATGCCTCCAAACAGGAAATTCACCCTGGCTTCCCGGGAAGTTCAGGTTTTTATTTTTATTTTTTATTTATTTTCCCTTTTGTTGCCCTTGTGGTTTTTCATTGTTGTTGTAGTTATTGTTGTTGTTATTGATGTTGTCATTGTTAGGACAGAGAGAAATGGAGAGAGGAAGGGAAGACAGAAAGGGGAAAGAAAGACAGACACCTGCAGATCTCCTTCACCACTTGTGAAGCGACTCCCTGCAGGTGGGGAGCAGCCTGGGGCTCGAACCAGGATCCTTTCGCCGGTCCTTGTGCTCCATGCGATGTGCGCTTAAACCACTGTGCTACCAACCGACTCCCAGGTTTTTATTTTTCATAGCTAACTATATTTGCTGAAGGCCCAGGACTTGTGTCGTACATGGCCTTACCAAATGCCAAACTATATCTCTGCTCCCAGTAGCAGAGTCAGAACTGGGAGTCTCGAAGACAGAGAAGAAATGAAAACCTGAGCCTGATTTTTATTCAGAGACAGCTGGAATTTGGGTGAGAGACAGGTGGACTTGTAGAGTTTCTCCTGTCCCTCTGATTTAAGGCCTCAACAGACCCATATTATTTTAGCCCTTGATGCAGAGAAAGAAGCACTGTTTCTGAGGCTTCTGAACTAAACATGAAATAGAGGGAGCCATCCCTTTCTCTTGGGGAGCAGACCTACAACCATGCAAGTTGAGTTCAGTGGAAGCAGTGGAGCAGGATACACCATAGAGGGGGTTCTGGCCTGGTCAAAGACAGACCCACTGAATGCCAGCTACTGTTTGTTCCAAAAGGGGTTGTTCACACACAATATTGTGAAAGATGTGACCAAGAAATCAACATTCCGTTAAGAGCCGATTTAGGAAAATAAGAGAAATGCATGTTGCTGGGTGTCTCTGGTGCAAAGTGTTAAAAATAAAACTTACACTAGGTCCACCAGGGAAGACCTTCTCTCTCTTCAGTCAACCATTGGTGGGCACTTAGATTATTTATAGTTCTTAGTAATTTTTAATAATGCTTAAATAAATATGGAATTGCATGGATCTATTTGAATTTGGTAATTTTTGTATGTACCCAGAAATGGAATAACCTGATCACATGGCATTTCTATTTTTTAAGAAAATATCCATATTCCTTTCCACAACAGCTACACCAGTTTACATTCCTACCAATAGCATACAAAGGTTCCTCAGACACTTTTTTTAAAATTGAAGACAGATAGGCTGAGAGAGTGTGTGAAAGAGGCCACAACACTGAAACTTCCTTGAATACATTTGGGACTGAGCTTGGACCATGCTACAAATGTCAAAGCAGTGCACTATCCAGGTAGGCTATTTCTTCCTCAGACATATTTAAAGAGTAGCCCCACACACCCTACACTGAGGAAATAGAGTGAAAGTCATCCACAAGTCTCGACCCTCTCCTCTGAACACACACCCAGACCAGCAGGCCCAGACTTTAAGCTCCTTGAACACGGACTCTGGGTGAAGTTACTGCTTTTCCTCCTTGTTTAAATACCAGCCTCTGCAAGACGTGAATAAAGCTCATTGAGGCCGGATCAGCTGGCAGAGCACAGCAGCAAAGAAACAGAGCAGACTAGTTCAAGTGAGGCCCTTTTAATAGACAGCTGGTTGAGGGCCCAGACAATGGAGCACCCAGAAGAGGGCTTATTTTCACCCTCCACAGTAAATTATGCGTCTGCTCACTGCGTGGAAGTAGTCTGCTGTGAGGGTGACAGAGACAGCCCTGGTTTAAATAAATCAATGTGTTTATCAGAAGTGAGGATGGGAGGCCAGTGAGATATGGGTGGGAGGGGAAGAGGAAGCTTATAAAACAGACAATTGAAATACATGAATTGCTGGTGGGCAAAGCCCGTTGAGGTTTTCACCTAAGAAACAAAGTAAAAATAATTATAATTATAATTATAATAATACAATAGTTAGTAGAAAGTAGTGTTTGCATTAACCATGCCAATGGTACATAAATCCCTGAAGGTGGCCAGCAAATGTGTAAAAAGAGAAAAGGAAAAAAGAATAAATGGCACTAACTTCATCTCAACTTTAAGAACCTAGTGAAATTGATAAACAAGTCACCCCAATTTGACATATGGGGAGCAGATTTATTTTTCTATATGGCATTTGTATTTTTTAAGAAAATCTCCATATTCCTTTCCACAACAGCTACACCAGTTTACATTCCTACCAACGGTGTACAAAGGTTCCTCAGACACTTTTTTTAAAATTGAAGACAGATAAGCTGAGAGAGTGTGTGGAAGAGGCCACAACACCGAAACTTCCTTGAATACATTTAGGACTAAGGTCAGCCTTCCATTCCTTAATAGTCCCTTCCAGTAAAGGAGAAAGAAAAAATATCACCATTCATTTTAATGCTCCCTTTGCTTTCTGGTGGAGGCTCTTTTTTCCCCAAAATAATAATTTTGATAACTGACTAAAGATAAAAGGAGGAGGAGGATATGAAGAACAAAATCAGAATTGTATAACTTTTACATCCAGAGCACTTACAGTGCTGGAAGTTGTTAGGGGATCAAATGCCCAATTATAAGCATATGTGTCAAACCTATGGCACTGATGGAGAAAGATGAATCCATATAGAAAATCTGCCTGAGTTGCTATGGATTTAGAAGATAAATTGGAAGGTGTGGTTTGTCCCTGGTTCTGGGGAAATTTCAGAAAATATCACTGGATCTTGAGAATTAATTGAAACCTACTATGGATAAAGACCACACAGTTAAATAAAATAGAAAATACACAGGCAACAACCAGGATCACACTTCAATAGGATACCAAAGGAAATAGAGGGAGACTTGAGCATAACTTGCCTTTGTTTACTTTCCTAATAGTTTTAACTCTTTGGGTTCTATGTCAAAATATAATGGTGAGGAAAATAACTTCAGTTCCTAAAAAAAGAATCCAAAAGGATTTTAGGAACAAAATGTTTTCATTAGGGGCCTTTCTTGGTTTACAACTAAACAATGGGAGAGTTGTCATCACAGAAGAAAGAAGGAAGGAAGGAAGGAAGGAAGGAAGGAAAGAAAGAAAGAAAGAAAGAAAGAAAGAAAGAAAGAAAGAAAGAAGGAAAGGAAGGAAGGAAGAAAAATAAAGAGAGGAAGAAAGGAAAAAGAAAGAAAGAAAGGGAATGAAATGAAATGGAGGAAGAAAGAAAGCAGGAAAGTAAGAAATAAAGGAAGAAAAGAGGAAGTAGAAAAGAAAGAAAGCGGAAGAAGGATGAGAAGGAAAGAAAGAAAGAAAGAAAAAAGAAAGAAAGAAAGAAAGAGGAAGGAAGGAAAGAAGGGAGAGAGAGGAAGAAAGAGAGAGGAAGCTGGATTATCTATGCCTTTAAAAAACACTTAATTTTCTATTTAATCAAAGCAGCAAGCTTGAAAATACGTTGTTCTTTTTCTCACACACAAAATAAAAGACCAAACACGGTTTGTCACCTTAAAGAATAAGTTTATGAATGCACGAAGTACCTCCCTAACCAGTATTGAATTGTGCTCCAAGTAGGGACTGCCACTGAGCCTTTGATAGCAAATTCCCAAGAACTGAAAGTAATCAAAAGGTAACATGATGACCTACAACATCAAGCCATTGCAGTACTAAGCATTACATTCAACCACCAACTTCTGCCATTTGTCATTTTAAAAAATATGCAAGTTAATGTGGTCCTAGAGATTTCTAGGTGGAGGTGTCCCAATAAAAAAATTACTCTGTGTCAAAGATTAATTCTGACATTTTGTAAACAATTGTGTCAAAAAAAAAAAAAAAAAACCCAACATTCATAGTGGAGTAAAAGAAAAAGAAAAATTTTGCTTTAATTAACAGTTTGGCTACCACTGGACAAATCACAAAGATGTAATTTCAGCTCAGCAGCCGGTTTTCAGAAGTGAACTAGGGAAGTTGCAAAGGCATGATATCATATTCAGCATGTTGTTCAGCTATATCACAGCCTCCAAAGAAAGAGAAAATGTGTATCCAAAGCAGTTAGCTCTAGAATGCATCTTTTATGTATCAGAGAAATCAAATCCCCTATACTATTCCAACACCAAGATAAAAACTGAAGCATTATAACCATCCCATATTGTGTTTCTTTTTCTAGAAGAAATGAAAGCTATTTCACTCCCATGATATGACCGCTGCATTTATGTTGTTAAATACAACTGGCTTAGTCAACCCAATGAGATGATAATGATAATAACAATAATGATGATAATAATAAAATTGAAAGGGGCATATTTATTAAGCACTTAATAGGCACCTTATTATTGTCAGCACTCCACAAGTATGGATTCATTTAATTCTCACAACCATAGCTTTCAGGTCGGTGCCTCCACTATTTCCACTAGTTTGATTCCAAATGCTTGCATATTTTAATTACTCACTAAGACCAAATCATTCTTTGCTCAACATCTCCAAACTCCCTCTCCTTCCTCTCAGCAATCTAAGTAAAGATATAAGAGAACCAGCGTAGTCATAGTCAGACAAGTTCAATAAATGCATCACTCCTAATCTGTTCTTCCTCTTCTTTTTTTTTTTTTAATTCTGTTCAAACATTCACATGGAAACAGCTCTAGCGTAAATATCCCTGAACAAATGGCTGTATATTATCCAGGAGGGAGCAGTTGGACCGCCAGACTGGGGAAGCACTAGGCCATCTGGCTCCAACAATCTCTCCAAAACCATCAGCTTTGTTTTCACCCCCAGACTCCAAACAACACATTTTCCACTGTGATGAGTTTACATTTTTTTCCCAAACACGGATCCTGATCATGCATAGAAATTCCAAACTTCTTTGCTTCCTCTCTGCGCAAGGAAATTTCAATCACCTGCGTTTTTGACAGGCTACCGAAGGGGGAGAGCAGAGCTGCTGAAATCTGGCTTCTGGCTGCTCGCTGGCCTGCCCTTTTCTGTTTGTTTGTTTCCTCCGCTGTATGAAAGGACCTCTCTGCTGGCCTAGCAAATGCCTCTGGAGCTTCTTGAGACACTAAAAAGCGTGTTTATCTACCAGTGAAGAGCCTGAGACTGAAGGGCTGTTAATCCAATCTACATAGCTGTGGCAGGATCTAATGAAGCAATCAATAGGGAAGAACTGCTCCTGCATAGAGACCATACAGTACTGAGAAGATCAAAAGAAACACATGAAGAGGATGAGCTGGGAAGAGGGAAGTGACAGCATTTCTGAATAGTGTACCTTTGGATTCCCACCGTGTCAGGATGTTTTAGGATCACCTTACCCCCAGTCCCTGCCTTCAAAGACATAGGTGCAAGCATTTTGTGGCTGTTATTGTCTTCTTTCCAAATTAAAAAAAAAAGGAAAAGAAATGAAAGGGAAGGAAAGGGGAGGGGAGGGGAGGGGAGGGGAGGGGAGGGGAGGGAAGGGAAAAAAAGGAAAGGAAAAAGCTTCTGTTAGGGATGTTTTGTTTCTGATAACTTAGTGAAATTAGGAGTATTTGTTTAAATAAAAAAATGCTAATTTTTTTCTTTTAATATAAAACAAGGAGATAAGTTCAAGGCTTTTTTTTTTTTCTTCCTTCGGTTTAAAGATGTGTAACTCACGGAAGCAATCAGAGAACATAATCATATTTCAAATGATACATAAGATCTTGCACCAGGGCACGGTAGACCTCCATCCTATTCTAATCAGGCTGATCCCTACTCCTGCAGGAGATACATTTTTCTGGACACAACAGGCTGGACTGGGGCATCACTATAGGCCACTCCACATGCTGGCCAATGGACTACCAAAAACAGCAGTGACACAAAAACAACCTATTTTTAGGCTGGCTAAACTTGGTTTCCAACAACCGTTCCCAAAGGCAAGCCTCTTATATTCTAGTTGGGGGGGAGAGTTTGAAATGTCATAATGTCCTTTGTGCTTTTTAGAAGGAGAAGCCGTGAAAAAAGGGGGTTCCTGAAACCCTTACAGGGTCACTGCTCCTGGAGCTGCCCCATTCCTGCCAGAGTCCCAAGTAAGACTCTTGACACTTAGGAAAGGTGTGAGACCAAGGTGTCACACTGGTACAGCTTGGTTGACTGAGTACATTTCTGTTTGATCCCTAGGCTGCTCACTCCACTCAAGGTTGGGAAGAGTATCAGGATGGAGTGAATCCAGTGAGCTTTGGGTTGGCTTCTCAAAGATTCCCTGTTATTTTGAACCCAACCAGGGAGTCAAGTGTATGATATCACATACATATATAAAGTGCTTGTCATTAAAAAATACTCCCATCAGCCAGCACCTCAGAGAAGACATTCGAATAATGGCTGGGTATTCCCTCCAAAACTGATGGTGTTATTAGAACTTCCCACATCACTGAAATCATGCATCTACAACTCAGATATCAAAATCCTGAGCCTGTTGAGAAGAATTTCATAAGGTAGGGATGTAGCCATTTAATCAGTTTATGCCAAGCCTTACTTCTAAGGGAAGGGGTCACTGCCCTGTTGACTAAAGTCAAAAATTTAAGAAAAAAAAAATTTTTTACCCTGATTTGGAGACTTAATTCTGATTCCAAGCTAGACAGAAATTCTGTTTTACTCATGAAGGTGAAAACATGAATAATGCCATTGCTGAGGAGAGTTATACATCTTCACACTGGTTTGCTTTTCTGGAGACTATTGTATTAAGCATGTACACAAGGAGCAAGCTCACTCTCCCAAACTCTCCAACAGCATAGAATCAACCAAGGAGCAGCTGGATAATGGACAGGGATTGCCTTTCAAAGTGAAAGCTGCACAGAAGGCACCAGACAATTACTATGAACGCAAACAGGTACACCACAAAATCAGAAAGCCCTTTTCGCACTATGTTCAGACCAAGTTCAGACAATCATTTCAACCTCATTCAGGTCACTCTCCATCACAGTATAAGATCTGCATACGGTTTTTTAAAAAATTTCAGTGAGAGGTCACATGAAGGCAAATGGTTTTCTCACATCTATTATTAAAAATAAACTCTATCAGATGCTAGACCCTCTCCAACTGATAGCAGTCAAAGAATGCCTTCAGCTGTAGTTTTCCTTAATAGCTGAGACCTTATTAGCACAATAACATTTTGACCAGTTGCTTTGTAAAAATCAAGATAGTTGTATCACCATGAGAGTATGTTAGATCAGTTCATTTCATTGTGGGGAAAGTCAAGATCTCGGCAGCACTTGTCTAAAAGAAAGTTTTGAGAGAACCTAGTCACTACCAATATGTCCTAATTTGGGGCTCCTTACAATGGTTCACAGCTGCCTATAGCTTAATAATTAAGTAGCCAGTCTGTACAAGCAGACAAAACATAGCTATCACATTGTGGGTTTTTAAAAATATCTTTTTAGAATTAAATTCTAATAAAGACATATGGAATATGTATTATAGTCCTTACTTGTATTATAGTCCATACTCCCCTGCCCCAACCCCTCTTCTTTTTTCCTCTGATGAAATGGAAGGAAGGGAAATACAGGGTATCAAAGACAACCTTTTAAAACAAAACTCCACTTTAAGATATTTTGTTTTGATATTATTTTGAAATTGGGCTTTTGGGTTTCTCCTTGGCAGAAAAAAAAATTTTAAACAAAATACAAAGTGTCCATAGGAAAGGGAATTATTTAATGTAACTAATCAAGACCAAGTTAGAAAATATATATATAATACCAAGACTGAACATGTAAATGTGGACTTATTCTGACCATCAACTGAGACATAAATAGAGCTTCAAGAAAGCAAAATATTTTATGTAAATAAGTTGAAATAGATTTCAACCAATATTAACTCATGATTTCACTGTGAAATATGCACGCAAAATATGAGGGCAAAATTAGCAGTTATTAAATCAGTTCTTGCTGAATAAAAATTTTTGAGTCTCCAACAACTGATTAATGTGTATCTTAGACAACATATTTAAGCCATAGTTATAAATGTTAATATGTCCTAATGTGAAATCTCACCAACTATAGAAGAATATCAAATCTCTTATTTTACAAGGAGCACTTCAAAATCATAATTATGCCATAAAGTTTTCACCTTCTTTCTAAATTGATGGTGACAATAGATGACCTTTCTCTTTGTTGTGATTTCTTCTTCCCCCACCCCACCCAATAAAGCTGTCTTCTCTTCTGTGACTAAGTCCTTAAACTACCTTACCAACTATTAAGTCTGAAATGAACTTTTTCCTGAAAACAAAACAAAACAAAAAGCAGGCCTCTTCCTTGTCTCTGCTCTGAACTGTATCTCTTAAACCGTAATTCACTCTTTAATGTATGACTGCATGACATCAGCGTGTGAGGAGCTTAAGCAAATGTCGTCTGTGTACCTTTAAGACCACAAGCTCACTCATGCTGCCTGGCCTCTTGCCAAACATGGAGGGGGAGAAAAAAGAAAGAAAGAAAGAAAGAAAGAAAGAAAGAAAGGAAGGAAGGAAGGAAGGAAGGAAGGAAGGAAGGAAGGAAGAAAGAAAGAAAGAAAGAAAGAAAGAAAGAAAGAAAGAAAGAAAGAAAGAAAGAAAGAAAGAAGGATTTGTACAAAAATCTCCCCCTAACGATTGCAGCTACTACTTCTAAACTCCGGCCACCACATCCTTTAAAAAAAGGTGGGGTGGATCACGAAAATGACGAACTTGTTCTGCCCTCCACACGTAAAGTGGAGGTGCCCCAGGAGTGCTGGAGTCTTGGGACTTCCCTGCAGCGGGTCTCAGGCACCTTCCCCCCCCCTCCCCCCCCCCCCCGCGTCTCCCAGCAGAGTCAGATGAGGCTCAGCCTTAGTCCTCCAATTCAGCAGCCCGAGGCTTTCATTCATTCCCAGGGTGGTTGGCCTGAGTCTCTGCAGCAAGGTGTGTGCCCTCGGGTCACCTTCCCAAGACTGCACCCAAGCACGTCCTCTGCAGGCCGGGACTCTGTAAGTTCGAATCCCAGTCCCCTCGCTGGGGGAGCACCCAAGTTCCCCAGATTGCACCCCGTGGCGCGAAATTTGCAGGACTTACTTGCTTGGTCATGGAGTCGATGAGGCGCACGTAGAAATCCTGCTCGGTCCTGATTCCTGGGGACCAAGAGGTGGGGAAGATGGGGAGAGGGGGAGGGTAGTGAGAATTCACTGAGAAAGAATTTGTAGCGAGAAAACAAACAAACCGCGGGGTTCTGAAGCAGTAGATTCCTGGAGTAGCGCCATTGCCAGGGAGCCACCTTTCCCGCCTCGGGAATGGGGGACCCTGGTGAGCCCGCACTGCTGGAAGCGGCCCCCGAGCGCCAGCTGGTAAGGGGTTCCCAGCTAGCTGCTCTCATGGCGCCAGTGCTCCAGCTCCCCTGCCCCCGCCCAGGGGGCTTGGGGCCTGCAGTCCAGGCCAAGCGAATGAATTAAGGGGGTGCAGGGAGTGAGAAAGCCTAGGGCCGGGGCGTCACACCTGGAGCCACGTGCGCTGGGACACTGGGCGTGAGGAACCTCCTGGGGCGAAATTTAAGAGAGAGGGGACGGGGGACCCTTTAGGGAAGGGGGACCCTAAGCCCCGCCAGCATTCCCCCCAGCCCTCCAGGGAGTCCCAGGACCCAACGAAAGCCTTACCATTGCTATAGAGGAGCTGGAGCCGGTAGTGTATACCGTTGTTGGTCTTTTCGCTGTTAGCTTCCTGGGTGACAGCGGGGCGTAAAGACACAAGAGTGCAGAGAGGTGGGAGTGAGTCAGGAACCCCCTTTCTTGAGGACCACCTTTCCCCAGGCCGGAACCGAGCCAGGGGGAGGAGGCAGCAATGGCACAAACCGGGATCCCTGGCCTCCCCCGATCCCTTCCAGCTCCCTTTTCTCTTCCAGAAATGCCATGGGGCTATCCAGGGACAACTCCCTTCCCAGGAGCTGGGGAGCCTGGCCACCAACAGAGGCTGGGGGTGGGTGGGTGGGCTGAATTCTGGAACGCAAAGTTAGGCTCGCCTTCCCAGCTTTGGGGACTCCCTGTGAACTTTGGGGGAGCAGGTCTCCGTTGACCAGGAGCCCAGTTCACCCTTATCAGGCTGGGACAGGGGCACCCCGTGCAGAAATGCAGGTTGGATGCTTCATTCGTGGAGAGTGGAGCTGGGGGCCCTGTGGCAGCGAGGGGCTGGGGGCAAGGGACTGCAGTGGGGCACTCCTCTTACTTTTTCCTTCTCCACGAAGCCCACGAAAGCTGTCCGCTCAATCTCCACTGGCTGGCCCTGTCTGTCGTAGAGGGCCAGGACGAAGTGGAAGAAGTTGGATTTCCGTAGATTGGAAGGCGGTTGCTTCTCGAAGTGCGCTCGGGCCAGGCCCACTCCGCTGCGGTCAAAGACAGCAGAGTTAAGGGGCAAGTAGGGCGCCCACCGGTGCCACCCCCAAACATCCCATTCAGAGTGCATCCCCAAACACCCACTTCCTCTGCTCCCCTTTCCAGGCACCAGGTGGGTGCCCTCCAGACCCATGAGGAGCCCCGGGGCCCACCTGGCCACAAGAGCTTCGTGTCCCCGTAGGGCAACAGGCTGCACCCCCCGGAACATGCCCAAGAGGTGTGAAAGTTGTGCCTGGGTTTAGCCTGGGAGACGAAATGCTGCCGGCACTGGATGATGGTGGGTGACCCCGCGCCGGTGGGATCAGCCCACTGGATCCAACTTCAGGAGCAGGAAGCGTAGGAACTCACTCCTTCCAGCCAAGCTCCATGGGCAGGTGGGCATACTGGGGGACCTGCCCTGACTCTGCCCGCAGCGACCAGCCCCCTGGTGCCGTGATAGATGCTTGTGGAGAACTAAGATCTGAGAACTGTGAGGAGAACTTGTAGGGGGAAAGGTAACTGGGCTTGATGGGGGGGATGATTTTTTTCCTTGTTGTCCTGTTCTGACAAAATTTCACTTTTCTGAAGAAAGCCCCACTCATTGCAGAAATGCTAAGGACCAGCACAGCTAGGTGCAGCTGGGGGGGGGGGGGCGGGGGGGCAGGGGCACTAACAGCCAGACCTGCCCAGCCTGAGCAGGGCACTTGCGCTAGTACGTACACACACACACACACACACACACTTTCACTTCCAGTCCAGTTACCCAACTCACTCTCACTACCAGCCACCCCAGCACTGTGCTGGCAGGGATGGGACCAGTGTGGCTGCCATTTGTCCCTAGCCCAGAGGAGCTGGGAGTGATGTGTTTAGCCATCTCCCTTCTTCCCCTTCCACTCAAAGTCCACTCAGACTGGGGAGGGGGAGATGCTCCCACTTCCCCAAAGCCCAATTCATGGTCCCAGAAAAAAGAAAGGAAAGAATGAAGGAAGAAAGGAAGAAAAGAAGAAAAGGGAAAGTATCATTTCTGAGGAGCAGGAGTCCCTGGAAAGGGTGTTGAGGGGTGCTGGAGCCAGTTCCCCAAGCCAGTGCCCTCCTTATATCTCCCAGCCACCCCAGCTGGCACCCCCAGGGCTAAGGGTGGGAAAGGGGACTGGGGGGGGGGGCTGGTGCGTGAAGGTGGGAAGGACTTGGAGGAGTCCTTGGTGAAGTTTCAAGATGCTGTTCCAGGGGAAGACAAGCTCCAAGGTGGAGGGAGCTGGAGGGGAAAAACTGACAGAAAATAGAAGTGCGGGGGGGGGGGTGGAAAAGGAGAGAAAAAGAAGGGGAGAGGGCAAAAAGAGAGGAGGCGGGGAAGAGGGGAGAAAGGGAAGAAGGAAGAGAATTGAGGAAAGGGAAGGAAGGGAACGAAGCAAAGAAGAGAAGGGAAAAGAGAAAGGTAAGAATGGAGGAAGGAAAGAGAAAGAAGAAAAATGGAAGAGGGAACGAAGAAAGAAACACGAGAAGCAAAGTTTTGAATGGAGGGAGAGGAGAAGAAAAGGAAAGGGAGAGAAGAAAAAAGAAAGATAAAAAGGCAATCAGTGGAAGAAGAAAGAACAATCGCATAAAAACATAGATTTCCAACATCAGGCGGCGGAGACGCCTCTTCTGGCTTGAAACAAAATGAAAACAGTCGCAAATGCCAGGGAGAAAGTGCCGGCAGAGCGTGGGCTCCGCGCCGCCAACTCCCGGCCCTCCGGCCACAAGCGACTGCCTCAGCGCCGCCCGGGAAGCGCGGAGCCCGGAGGCGAGAGAGCCGAGCGGCTGGCGCTGGAGCGCGGCCCGGCCCCGCCGCCCGCCGCTCGCAGCCTCCGGCCCCGCCGCCCGCCGCCCGCCGCCCGCGGTCCCCGCGCGGTCCCCACCTCTGCGCCGCCGTGTTGGCGTCCAGCACCCCGGCGCCCTGCATCCACGTCCGCACCGCGTTCATGCCGCTGCCCAGCGGCTCTTCCTTCATGCTGCTTCCACTCCGTTGGATGCTTTCCTGAATCCCAAACATGAAAACAACCTTTTCTTGCGGAAAATCTCCTCCCCCTTGAAAATATTAGGGGGAAAAAAAAAAAAAAGGAAAGAAAAACGCCAGCCAGAGATTTGCTTTTCTTTTTCTTTTTTCCTTTTTAAAGACGATGGAAGATCGAGGCGGAACGCGAAGCAATGTTAAAAAAAAAAAAAAAAAAGAAAGAAAGAAAGAAAGAAAGAAAGAAAACCTTCGCTCAAAACTGAGCGTAACCCGGAAAAAAAAAAAAAGAGGAGAGAGGGGGGGAAAATCCAACGAAAAGACCGAAAAAATTAAAAAATAAATAAAAAAAACTAGAGATGTATGGTTGGCTGTTGGGGGTTGTTTGGTTGGTTAATTTTTGGTTTGGGTGCTTTTTTTTTTTTTTGCTTTTTTTTTTTTTGTAATGATCACAGGCCGGTGGTGGGCAGGAGGGGCCGGAGTTTCCTTTTGTAGAGGTACCTTTGACTTGAAGAAGCAGGAAGGAAAAAAAATGAAAAAGAAAAAAAAGAGAGAAAAAAGCCCTGATAGCAATTTAAGAAACAATAGGCGCAACTCGCGCTGCCGGCTTTGCTACTTCAAGTGTCATTTTCCACAACCAGGCAAGTTTCCCCCCTCTCTATGTCTTTTTTCTTTTTCTTTTTTCTTTTTCTTTTTTTTCTTCCTCCTCCTTCTTGCCCAAGCAAAGCCGTTGCTTTCCTTCCAGCGCGTGTGGATGAGGAGGACGCGGGTTGCTGGAGACAGGGACAGCGGAGAGGGAGATGGGGTGGGGGGGGAAGGAAGGGGGAGAAAGGGAAAGGAAGGGGGGAGGGAAGGAGAGACAGAGAGAAAGAGAAGGAGAGAGAGGAGAGGGAAAAAGAGAGAGGGGTGGACCCTGCTGGAAGGAGATTCTGTTTGCTCCCTGCTAAAATAGAAGTGATTTGCAGGCTTTCCCTATGGAATCCAGTTTGACTCTCCCCAGAGCTAAACACAAGCACACTAACCCCAGAGGGAGGAGGCGGGGCCCGCGCTGGCAGGGCCCCTCCCCTTCATTTGCATAACGTCATCCTTCCGCCGCGCCGTAGCCAATCGCGCTTCAGGAGCCGACGGGCTCTAGGCTCAGGGCCACGCTCTCTCATTAACATCCCGCTCTGGGCAGCGCGGGGAGCCGGCCGAAGTTCCCGGCAAAGTGGCGGTGCTGCTCCGCTGCGCCCCGGCGCGCTCGCTGGGAGGAGCGGGACTGAGCCGGGCAAAACTGAGCACGGCGGGGCCAAGCCTAGCAGAAGAAACGGCCAGGAGCCAGTGCAGAGTGCGTTCTCCGGCCCCTGAGCTGGAGTCTGCATTCCGGCGCGGTCCCTTTAGCATCCTTGCCGCGCCCGAGCGAGCGCGCTCCAGGCGCCCAGGCGGCGTCCTCTCCAGGGGCCCGGCCGCCCGCAGCCCGCTCGGCTGGTCCGGGCCGGCGGAGGTCAGGTGGAAGCGCCCGGGGAGCCCGGGCTGGACCGGCAACGCGCGTCCTAGCCAAGGGGCCACCTCTTCGCCCCGAGGCGGGGGCTGCGGGGCGGACCGCGGATTCCCAGGGTGGGAGCCAGAGCGCGCGGGACCCTGATCCCTCCGAGCCGCTCCCCGCGCGGCCGGCAGCCTGAGGCGCCCCCGGCGCGTTCCTGCGGATAAGCCTCGGGTATGCGGACCGCGGGGTGAATGGAGGCCCACTCGGGCGTGCTGTCCTGCAGGGCGCTTTTGGATCCCTAAGCCCCCGCCCCAGAGTAGTTTTTATTTTTCCTCCAGAGTTTCTGCCTCCGCTAAGTAGTTTCTTTATTGTAGTGTGTCTCCCTCCCTTGTTCTATTAAAACGGGGTGGGGGAGAGCTTGGACCAACCCTCCCCAACTTCTGTCCCTGCCATATGTCAACAAAGAGATGAGGGGAAAAGGAAGAGAGGGCGGGAGGGGAGGAAGGGAGGGGCTGTTTCCTAGCGCAGCCCTTTCACCTCGGTGCTGGCGGCCAACGAGGAGGGGAGGGAGGAGAGCTAGATGTTTATGGGTGATACGCCCCCATCGCTTCTCTTCTGTACACAGGGTGAGCTTCTGTTTCCCTGGCCTCCGAGGACCTCCCCAGGCTGCAGCCAAGTCTGCTGAGGGCTCCTTTGGGGAAAGTCTGGACCAGGAATCCAGGTCTGCCTGCTGGCCAGCCTTCCTTGGCCCTGTGGTTCCGGTGGCCCTCGGGATCGTGGGTTGAACAAGAGGTGCCCAGCGGCCACATCAGTGGCGACAGCAGGAGCCAGGCATTGTGCATTTAAGGAAGGAGGGAGCCACTTCCTGACTCGGGGCTAAAGGTGATAGGGCGCTTTTCAGACCTAGAGCATACAGGAACACTTTGGGCAGGGGGGGTGGGGGGGTCCTTTCTCTCCCCTACAAAGCCAGCCCTGTCCCATTTGAGCCCCACATACACACAACATACACACACTACCACCACTATTTGGCTGTTGAAAGGGTTCTAGGTTTGTAGGGAGCATTTGTCCAGTTTAAATAATACACAGTGACAGTCAATCCTGCTGACAAGTTCCCAAAGCCCCAGGCTGAACCCCTGAGAGCCAAAGGGTTCCCTAAAATTTCCAGCCCTTCCCCTGGGTTTTTAAGGCAGGGGGAGCCAGAAGCAGGGGCTACCCTCTTTATCAGGGTGTCCACTGCCCTGAAACCCTATAAAAAGTCTTTGGTTCAGGGAGTTGGGCCTTCAGGGGAGTCACTTCACATGCAGTGAAGCAGGTCTACAGGTGTCTATCTTTCTCTCCCCCTCTCTGTCTTCCCCTCCTCTCTCCATTTCTCTGTCCTGTCCAGCAACAATGACATCAATAATAACTACGATGGCAACAAAAGGGAATAAATAAATTTTTTTTAAGTCTTTGGTTCTCCAAGCTGAGGTGTGTGCCTTGGTGATGGAGGTTCAGATCACTGCCCAAGAGGGAGATGCAGCCTCTCTGAGGACCAGGATCAGGAAGCAAGCACAGCAGAGGTATTTCAAGAATCATCTGGCATTATGCAATAGAGTGTTTGCTAAGGCCCAATGGGAAACTGGACCCACTGTGCTCAGGGATGGAATGGGAGGGGCTGTTCCCACACTAGCCAGGCCAGATGGGAGGGTATGGTAATAAAAGGGAGCAGGAGTGTCTCACCTGGCACAGGTAAGTGCACTTTATTCTGTCAAGTGGGGGGTGGGGGGGGGAGTCAGAGCCACTCTTGTGGGCACCCTAGTCCTCTCACTCTGGTCTGCCCACCCAGTAATAGATGTATAAGTAGGTGGGGAGTGAGAGGGGATCCAGGAAAAGGACAGAAAAGCTGGCAGGAGTTGGGGAGCACCAGCTGGCCCCCAAGAGCAGCAGCTTCCTGTGTATTTCTGGAGAGGGGTGCTATCCAAGCAGCCAGAGCAGCATTGAATGACTGTCACTGTGTATTGAAAGACTGAAGTGGCCCTGTCATTTCAGAGGACTTCAGGGGTCACTTGGAACCTTGACCTCTACATGGTCTCCAGTTTAATTAGAAATGCAGCTTCCCAGGCCTGGCTCAGGCCTGCAGAATTGAAGTCTGGGAATAAGCTGATGCCTGAGAGTCCTGTTGGGGGGAATGTCCTCTCTGGGGATCTAAACCTTCTTGGAGAAAGAAGGAGGAAAGCAAGAGAGGGAAGCAGTGAAAGAGACAGCAGATACCAGGCAGGGTGGGGTTTTGTGTAGAAGGAGTCATTCTCCAGGCTCTTGTAGCCCCAGAGAATAAAGCCCCCCCCCCCGCACATCCTTGAGCTACTTAGAGCTTGTGTTGGCTGAAACTGCTGCTCAGTGCCTCCCCCACCCCACATTACTCTACCCCGGGGTCTCCTAGGAAGCTCAGGCCCAGTGAGCAGCCACCCAATTTCAGTCCCTCAAACTTTAAAGCCCTCCCACCCTTGGCTTTCCCAACCCCTTTAGGTGTCAGAGAAATCAATTCCCCTTCCAGAAAGGCAGAAGTCACCAATGCTCCCCCCCAAAAAAAAGGGGGGCTGAAACAAGATAAATACTGGGGAGCTCTAGCAAGCAGGGACAAGGGGGAGTAGCAGAAGGAATCTTCTCTGCTTGTGCGCCCCCTGGAGGCCAGTCTTCCTGTCACTAAGGCCCATATTCTGTGGAGAAGCAACTACAGAAGCCAGACCTTCCATCTTCTACACCCCATAATGATCCTGGGTCCAGGCTCCCAGAGGGATAAAGAATAGGGAAGCTTCCATTGGAGAGGCTGGGATACAGAACTCTGGTGGTGGGAATTGTGTGGAATTGTACCCCTCATCCTGCAGCCTTGTCATCATTATTAAATCAGTAAAAAGAAGAGAAGAGAAGAGAAGAGAAAAAGGGAAATAAGAGAGAAGAGAAAAGAAAAGAAAAGAAAAGAAAAGAAAAGAGAAGATCCTGGATCTCTGGTTCCCCTTACTGCCAAGAGACCAATGAGAGTGACACAGAAGAGAGCGCCTACTTGGATATTAGGAAAAAATGGGTCAGGAAAGATAGGGCGATGGAGCCCCCATGCACCAAGTCCCTCTACACGTGGACTGGTGCAAGTGAGGGAACTCAGGGGGCTGCCTGCAAGCAGAATGAGTTGACAGGGCAGCAGCCTGGAAAAGTGAGGCCTGAACTGGTATCCCTTCACAGGGGCCCAGTAGGGCACCCCAGAGGCCCATAGGAGTGTCCGGGGCATCCAGGTGTTGACACCCCCATGTAGAGGCGGGGCAGCAGTCAGGTCCCCACTGTTCCTGGATGGCTCTGAACTCCAGCCTGAGCTTCCCACAATACCCCCATCTGCAGGGTCCATACTTCCAGTCCAGGAAATCATTCCCCTTTCCCACTGTGCAGAGGTGTTGTTAAAAAATTTCGGAGGCTCTGGCCGGGCGGGTCTAGCTTCACGGCGGGTAACAGAGACGGGGAGACAACGGCTGGGCAGGGAAGCTGTATTTCTTTATTCAGGAACAACGATTCATAAACTAAGACAAACTAATCACCAAATAGAACTCTGCTGTCTCTTTGCAGCGGCACAAGCACTCTCTCTCTTACTCTGTAACTCGGGAACTCTCGAACTCAGGAACTCAGGAACTCTGTCTCTCTCCAACTCAGGAACCCTCTCCGGGGTTCCTTTTGGGCGGGGCCAAGCGGGCCGCGAAATTAGCAGGCCTGATCCAATTCTCTTGGCGGGGGGAGGGCTAGAACAAGCCAATGTAAAGCATACGACACAGAGGGGAAACTGAGTCCTGATGAGAGCAAAACACCCACAGGCAGCTAGAAAGTGGAAATCAAACAGGCCCTGGTCTGGGTGGCTCTTTGGTGCTTAACTTTCTCTGGAACCAGTCTGCCACTGAGGCCAGGGGGTGGAGGTAGGGGGTGGGAGGGGGGTGTTTCCCCTGGTTGAACCCCAGGTAGTAATATGCCTCTTTGGTGGACACCTCTCTTGTCATTAAGTCACTGGACTCTCACAACAGACTGAGAAAGACTGGCCCCACTTTACCGGTGGAGAAACTAAGGCACTGCCATATAAGTGGAGCCACCTGACCCTACTTCCACCCCCAACTAGGAAGTTGGCAAAGTCAGAGAGCCAGGCCAAAAGGGATAGCACAGCAGTTCATGCAACAGAAAGGTAAGCCTGAGGCTCCCAGGTCCCAGTTTCAAACCCTGGTACTGCTATAAACTGGAATTGAGCTGTGCTCTGATTAAACAATAAAATATATAAAACATATAAAATAAAATAAAAACCATTGGAGGTCTCCACTCAGCAGGAGGAGGCAGGTGCTAGTCCCTGATATGGACACATAAAGAGGGATGCACAGGGAGCCAAGAAGAGAAAGAGTTCTGAAAAGTCCTAAGGCACAAGTTGTGATAGTATGGTGGCCCAGGGTCCTGCCAGCTGGTCCCCCACACCCCAGTCAGCTAGCCCTTTGTCCTGTCCTGCCTGAGTCCCCTCTATGATCTAGAGGGGCCGCAGGACTCCCTTTGCTGCCCACCCGAGGGCGGGAGTGTGAACACCTGCAGACCTACTGTAACTGAGGAAGACTGGGGAGTCTGCGGTGCCCACAAACAGCTGCAAACTGAATTTATTTCGAGCCCAAGAATACAGTTAGGGGCACTGCATAAAAAACAGTCCCCTGGGAGCACATCCCCTCACACCTACTTACCCCACCCCTACCAACAAGCTTCTACTATCAATATTAGGAAAACAGCTTCCTATCCACAGCACAAAACCCAGGAAAGAGTCTAGGGTCTGGGTGGATTTGAAAGCCCCAGGGAACCTGAGAGGTGGGGGAAGTTGAGCAGTGAGGCAGGAGGTGGCCCATCACCTGAAAGTCGCTCGTGCATTCCCTTCGAAATGCAATTCACTGGGTATTAAGTGTATTAGAGAGGCTGCGAAGCCTCTGTCAGTTACGAAGTTGCTCACTTGTGATAGAATGTGCACAGGAATTTATTTGCACGACCCTAGAAGGACTGCATTTGCGCCATAACCGGCCTGTGCCTGGCGAATGACAATGGGCTCTTGGGTGCACTCGCCACACCTAGTGCATTTGTGTGCGTCTGCGTGCGAGTATGTGTGCAAAAGTATCTGACGCTTGTGAGCTCACACGTAATCTTGTGTGTCCGTGTGTGCATGCGAAACCCGGCCAGGCGGTACTCCCCCTCTTCCCCCTCATCACGACCAAGGTGCAGGCAGTTATGTGCGCGCGCCACGGGACAGGCGTGCCACTGCGACTCTGGACTGCAGGGGGCAGGGACCCACCTGGACGTCGCGCGGGTGTCTGTGGGGGATGGCACTCAGTGTGGCCCTGGGGGTCAGGGGGCGCAGGGAAATTGGCTTTCGCCCAGCGCACACCTTAGGAGACTGGGCTCCTAGGATCCCTGCTGCAGAGGTTAGTGCTCTGCACTTCTCCCAGGCGATTTCCCGTCATAGATGCCAAGAGTCCGGGAAGAGGCCACTTACAGGGCATTTATTTTATTTTTCGCCGCCGTTACTTGGTAGCTTTTTGAAGACAGTGCCGAACCTACCCAGACCATCCAGAGTCGCCTCTTGGAAACCGCTTTGTGGACCAGGGTGACCCCCATGGGTGGCCGAACTGTTCCCTTTAACGTGGAGCCATGGCGCCACCTCGCGTTGTATCTCTTCCACTACTCCAAAACGGAGCCTTGTTCGCACTGCAGGTTTCCACTGGCTTCCATTCAATCCTTAGGCCCTTGCTACAGGCTCCTTGTCCCCTCCAGGTCCCAGACTCTCCTTGCTGCCTTGCGTTTGTGCACACCCGGAATGTTGCCCCTTCCCTTCTAAGAAGGCCTCCATGGCGCGCGCGCGCGCGCGCGCGCGCGCGCACACACACACACACACACACACACACCTTACAATCAGCAACTGGAGAGTCACCTCTTCAGCTCCCTTCTACAAAGAGACTTGGGCCATTCTGAGGTGCTCCAATTACTAGGGACAGGAAATAGTAAATGCCCCTGTTCTCAGATCAGGAAGCTTCTCAGCTATCACACTTGTCAATGATGATGATAGCTACAGCAGCTTCTGTAATAACGAAGAAACCTAGCATTTCCTGAGCTCCTGCAGAGTGGAATTCCACCAGCCTGGACTGCTAAGCCAGCATAGTACAGCCTATCAGGACCAAGCATAACAGTACTAGAGTGCCTCTCATGCCAACGACTGAGCTTGATCTCCATTATCAGAGTGCAGTGAGGTGCATCCCTGATGCCCAGAATCAGCACCGCCTTATGCCACTGGTAGTTCAACCATCTATTGGTCTGTATTTCATAAAATAAGTCTGTGGGGTGGGGTGGGGGAAAACATAATAGTTATGCAAAAGGCTCTCATGCCTTGGGCTTTGAAGTCTCGGGTTCAATCTCCAGCACCACCATAAGCCAGAGCTGAGCAGTGCTCTGGCTTCAAAAAATAATAATTAATTCCCAGCATTGCATGTGCCAGAGTAATGCTCTGTCTCTTTCCTCCTCTCCTTTCCTGTTCATTCATAAGTAAATAGATAAATAAATAAACACTTTTAAAAACTCTTAGAATGGGACTGGGGAGATAACATTATGGTCATGTACAAAGATTTTCATGCCTGAGGCATCAGAATTCCACCCCAACACCACCATAAGCCAGATTTATAAGCAGTCTTCTGGTAAAATAATAAATAAACATAAGTCTTTTGAAAATGCACTTTGTTTTTCCTTATCTTGTTTAATTTTCCCTGCCAAGTCCTAAAGTCAGCATCAATCTCTGTTCCTGGCTTGCAGTTTACAGACTAAGCAGCTCCCAGCCAAGGCGACATGGCCACTCCCAGCCCCCTCTGTCTGCCTGGTGCCAGACCCCACTGTTCTGTGCCTCACAGACTTATTCAGCTCTGTACCCGCAACCTCTAAGACCAGACCAGCCAGGCACAGAGAGGGCATTCATGTCTTGATGAATAAATGAACCACTGCCAATCTGCATGAACTTCTCCAAGAGAGGTGGACCAGAAAAACACTGGAGTTACCATCCTATAATTTGTGGGGATGCCACTACAATGATTTAACCATCCCCAAAAGTGCTCCCTTTCTACCAAGCTGAATGACCTAAGTCTCCTCATTTGGAAAAGTGAACTTGCTGTCAGGATTGAACTCAGGGGGACAAGTGTGAAATGCTTGAGGCAGTGCCTCAGGCTGCAGTCAGTACTCAATAAAAGTTTGCTATTAACGTAATTATTAATGACAGCTCCAAAATTAGGATGTAAAACATGAAATTGATTTCACCGTAGCCATACTGAATCTACTGTACCTCTGTATAAAATTATCTCACTGTTATGTCTTCATTTTCATCTCAGACATAAAATGTGCAGTAAAATATGTTTAGTTTATTGTGGTTGGGGTGTTAATGCTAACCTGGCTCTGTTATAAAATTTTAAGGGCAGGAGGTGGGGAGGGAGATAAAATTAAACAGTAAATCAGTACATGTTGACTCTTGCCCTTTCCTCCTGCTTTGTAGATTTTTTTTTCTCAGAAAGATTGAAAGAAAGGCTATAAAAGTGCTGATTCTATAAATTACACAACTGGTTTTTTTTTTTTTAATGGAGGGGGTACTCTGAGCTAGTTCAAGTTTTCCCCATTTGGAAAGCAAGGTTGTCACTCACTGACTAAATGTTTAAAAAATATATATCTAAGCAAATGGCCATTCCCAAATAAAAGACACAAGAGTTGTTAGAACTTGTGCCAGACTTACCCACATTTCTCAAAAGACTACATTTTAAAGATTCAGTGTCTCAGGAGTTAGGCTGTAAGGATCCTGGTTTGAGCCTCCGGCTCCCCACCTGCAGGGGAGTCACTTCAAAAGCGGTGAAGCAGGTCTGCAGGTGTCTGTCTTTCCCCCTCTTTGTCTTCCCCTCCTCTCTCCATTTCTCTCTGTCCTATCCAACAACAATGACAACAGTAATAACTACAACAATAAAACAACAAGGGCAACAAAAGGAAATAAATAAATAAAATAAATATATAAAAAAAGATTCAGTGTCTCTTTTTTTGAAGAATGCATTCAACAGCAATTCTGTTAACAAGGTAAATGAAAGTGAATCTTTCTAACTTTCCTACTGTCAAATTACTTTAGTTTCTTTCTTTTGTTTTCGTTTTGTTTTGTTTGTTTTGTTCTGTTCTGTTACTAGAGCAGTATTCAGCTCTGATTTATGGTGGTGCAGGGGATTGAACCTGGGACTTTGGAACTTTAGGCAGGAGGGTCTCTTTGCATAACCATGATGCTTTCTACCCTCCACCCTCAAATTACTTTAGAAACATGCTACAGACTAGGATAGTTGTGTCATAAAGAAATTTCTCCTCTGAGAAATAAGGTGAATAAAATCTGCTAAAGGCAAAACCATGCCTTCCCATTTTGCTGGCCCACAATGTATATACAGAAACTTCATACCTATCTCAATGTCTATCAGTTTTTTAAGATTTATTTTATGTGTTTATTAACATGAGCAATAACATCACTCTGGCCTGAACTGAGGCAAGTTATTTCATTTTTCCAGATCTTCCTTTCTTCATCTTGAAAATCACTGTTGGACTCATCATGAGATCTAGCTCTGCTCAGCTAGAATCCTGAGAGAAGTGAGCAACATCAACTTCAGAACTGAGACTGCAATCTGTGAATCCTTCTGTAGGGACCAGGTGGTGGTACACCCTACAGAGCACACACATTACCAGGCTCAAGATCCCTGGCCACCACCTACAGGGGGAGATTTCACAAACAGTGGAGCAGTGCTTCAGGTTGTTTCTTTTCTTTTCCCTCTCTCTCTCTCTCTCTCTCTCTCTCTCTCTCTCTCTCTCTTTCTTCTTCTTCTTCTTCTTCTCTCTCTAGAGGTTGGGAGAGAATGAAAGAGGCCACAGTACCAAAGCTTCCTTCAGTACAGTGGGGCCTAGGCTCAAACCTGGGTCATACATATAGCAAAGCAACACACTATCCAAGCAAGCTGTTTGGCCTGTCCACTGCTCTCTGTTCTTTACTCTTAACTTGGCATGGTTAGGTAGTAATCTTCAATTGACAAAGAGGCTCTCTATATAAGGCTGCCTTGACTCTTAAACAAGCTATGCTTCCTGGTTTCCTATTATAATCTTGAGACTGGGGCAAAACTCACCTGGTAGGGTAGGCCTTATCATTCTCGAAGGCCCAGAACCATATGGGAGCAGCAGAGAAGACAAGCTGCCTGGATGGCTGACTGGAGCAGTACTATGATGTATCACCCTCTCTCTGTCTCTCTGTCTCTCTCAGCAAGGGCTACACACCCATGGGGCTTGAGAAATATTCATTATGCATCTATAACTTATGCGTATTCATTATGCATCTGTCCTGACTGGTTAGAATTTTCTAACTCAAGTTCAAGTCTTTTTCTTTGTAAAAAGCAATCTTTTTCTGTGGGGTTTACTCTCCTCCACTTGAAAGTGCCCATTTATTTATTTTGTTTTATTGTGTTGATTGTATCAATTTAAGTTCATTTATTGCAGCACCAGGGGTCTTGTACATTTGAAATTCTACCCTTCCCAGTCTGCCTTTTTTTTTAAATTCTTTCTATTACAGAGACATTGCTTTATACTCTGTGGATCTACCTCCACCACCACTCTGCCACTGCCAGATTCATAGTGCTCCCACATGGTACTGGGGCTCGAATCTAGGTTCATCTATGCAGTAGGGCATACATTCTACTGGTTGAGCTAGCTCCCAACCCCACTTGTACCTCTTAGTGAGAAAGTATTATTCTAGACCCCAATGTTATTTTTATTGAATCTTACTATCATACTTAAATATACATAAATGAACATGAAAGCAGGGATAAATTCCATCTGCATGTAACTCTTACACAACTGTGAACCTCAATTACAAAGTCCATCACACCAAAGACACAAAGTCCATCACACCAGAGACACAAATGAAAAGGAATAAAGTGTGTGGGTGACACTGCTTTGTGGAGTTAAAAATTACCCATTATATGTCAACACGGTTCAGAGTTCAATAGACTAGTTGTTTGCTTGTTTTCTTATTTGTTTGAGGGGGCTTGGTATACCTGTATAATTATGCACTATGTAATGACTCTATGTTTCTGTTTCTTTCCTATTTTTTTCTGAAATTGCCACAAAACACCCCTAACTCTGCATGGTACAGATCAACCAGAGGAAACTCTCTGTGCTTTGTATGATTGGCATTAAAATGGAAATACTACACTTGAAAATTCTTAGCAAATATTAGGAAACCTTCCTAACCTGCTCTGCCCCCCCCCCACACACACACACATACCACCAAAAAAAAAAAATTCATTCATCATGCAACATCTCTTCAGAAAGGTCAGAACAGATTTCCAAGCAGGATACTATCATCTAATGATCAGATGCTCACTCTCTATTATAGTACTGGGGCAGCCTAAAGGCAAATAGCTTAACCTCTCTGAATCTTAAATTTCTCATTTGTAAAGCAGGACTGTCCTTTGTTTGGAGGAGTATATTGGGCAGAGGTGGGGGAGGTGTGAATGGAGTGTACTCATCCTCCTAGTCAGAACTGGACTGCACTCTCTGCAGCCCTGGCCGCTAGGTGTGGCTCTGAGACAGGGTATGGGGGCACAGAATGGAGATGGGGGTGATAGGGAGCCCCCTATTCACCTCCTGCTCTCTTCCCCTACCCCTCCTTCTGGGAGCTGAGTCAGAGAAGCCCAGAGAAGATTCCCATGCTATAGGGAATGACTGAGAAAGCCCTTTCTACAACCACCCCGAGAATCTATATTTTAGGGTTCAGGCCACACACTCTATCTTGAATATTCTTTTTTTTTTTTTTTGCCTCCAGGGTTATTGCTAGGGCTCAGTGCCTACACCATGAATCCACTGCTCCTGGAGGCCATATTTTTTCCCCTTTCGTTACCCTTGTTGTTGTAGCCTTGCTGTGGTCATTATTGTTGTTGTTGATGTCGTTCGTTGTTGTACAGGACAGAGAGAAATGGAGAGAGGAGGGGAAGACATAGAGGGGGCGATAAAGATAGACACCTGCAGACCTGCTTTACCGCCTGTGGAGTGACTCCCTTGCAGGTGGGGAGCTGGGGGCTCGAACTGGGATCCTTGTGCTTTGGGCCAATTGCGCTTAACCCGCTGTGCTACCGTTGGACCCCCAGAATACTCTTTTTTTTTAAAAGAATTTAAACAACAAAGGCAACAAAAAGGACATGAATAAATAAATATAAAAAGTATTTATTTATTTATTCATGAGAAAGATAGGAGAGAGAGAGAAATAACCAGACGTCACTCTGGTACATGTGCTGCTGGGGATTGAACTCAGGACCTCATGATTGAGAATCCAATGCTTTTATGCACTGTGCCACCTCCTGGACCACTGTCTTGAATATTCTTCTAGTCTCTCTGCTGTCCCAAGCGAGAGGTAGTAGACAGAGGTGTCTGTCTGCCAATAAAGCCTGATTTACAAGTATCAGGAAGTGGTTCACTTGGTAGAGCAGATATATTATCATGTACAAAGACCTGGGTTCAAGCCCTGGGTCCCCACCTTCAGGGGAAAAGCTTCACAAATGGTGAAATAATGCTGTAGGTGCTTCTTTCTCCCCCCCCACTCTATTTTGCCTCCCCTCTCAATTTCTATCTCTATTCAGTAAATAAAATATTTTTAAATGTCTTCTTAAAAAATCTGATTTCCATCATAAGCACAACCCAGGTTTGAGCCCAGCCCCCACCACACTGAGGGAAGCTTTGAGACTATGGTGTTTTTCTCTCTGTCTCTCTATCTCAGTCTCTTGTCTCTCTACTGGAAAAAAAAACCTGTGTAGAACAGTGAAGTACCAGTGACACCAAGAAAATAAAATAAATTCTTATTTACAAAAAAAAAAAGAGGGGAGGGAGCTCAGTGGGTAGAGCACAGAACTTACATGTATGAAGCCCTGGGTTTGATCTTTGGCACTGCATGTGCCCAAGTTATGTTCTGGTCGTTCTGGTCGGTCTCTCTCTCTCTCTCTCTCTCCAAATAAATGCAATAAGAAATAAAGAAGGAGAGAGAGAGATGACAGAGACTGGGCAGTGGTTCACCCAGTTAAGTGCACACAGTACAAAGTTCAAGGATCCTAGTTCAAGCCCCCCCAGCTCCCCACCTGCAGGGGGGGCTCACTTCACAAGTGGTGAAGCAGGTCTGCAGGTGTCTATCTTTCTCTCTCCCTCTCAATCTTCCCTCCCCTCTCAATTTCTCTCTGTCCTATCAAAAAAAAAAAAAAATCACCAAGCCCCAACAATAACCCTGGAGGCAAAATAAATAAATAAATAAATAAATAAAATTTTAAAAAGAAGAAAGAGGGGAGAGAGAGAGAAAGGGAGGAGGGAATGAGGCAGGATCACAGGAAAGAAGGCACCTAAGTGAAAGGTGAAGAAATCTACTTTATACAGCCAGGGACTTAGTTTGCGTGATATTAAGTCATGAGAACTTTAGGGCTGAGACAGCATTAACCTGCTCTGATGTTGTAGGAGGAGGTAATGAGGGAGAGGTGACTGGAGTGGGGATGATACCTCAGCTTCTCAGGACACTGCTTTGCAGATTGGAGGCCCCAGAGACTACAAGTTCCACCCCCTGGCACCTGGTGGATGAAGCTGAGCAATGCTCTGGTTTCTCTCTCTGGCCCTCCCCACATTCTGGCCTGGTTTTTGTTTTTGTTTGTTTTTTAGAGAGAGATACATTGAGAGAGGAGGGGAAGGTAGGAAGAGGAAAGAAAGACACCTGCAGTACTGCTTGACGACTGGTGAAGTTTCCCTGTTGCAGGTGGGGCTAAGTGGTTTGAACCTAGGACCTTGCGCATTGTAGCATGTGTGCTCTACCAAGTACACCACTGGCCAGCCCCTTCCATATAAACCTGTAAAGCTCTGCTGGATAGGTGCATAGATCTTGGTCTTGCAACCACCCAAAACAACCCCAGTAGACAGGTCACTAGCTCCTTCAAACACCAGCTACCACTACCAACCCAGAGCTGTCTGCCTAGTTCTTCAGTGTCTCTCTGCCCTCCCTGTACAGGATCCTGTTTCAGACAACCTTAGGGGAGCTCCCCAGATTTCAAAATAATGCATTGTGCCCTATCACATGCAGATGACTTCTTTTCCTTTTTTTTTTTTTAATTATTTTTATTTACTCAATAGAGGCAGCCAGAAATTGAGAACAAGGGGAATGGAGAAAGGTAGAAAGACAGAGAGACACCTGCATATCTGCTTCACTATTTGTGAAGACTGGAATCTTGAACCCAGGTCCTTGTGCATTACATGTGTGTTTAACTGGTGCACCACCAACTCTTTTCCTTTCCTTTCCTTCCCTTCTTATTTCCTTCTTTCTTTCTTTCTTTCTTTCTTTCTTTCTTTCTTTCTTTCTTTCTCTCTCTTTCTTTCCTTTTTTTTTTTAGAGAGAGAATGAATGAGTGAAAGAGAACACAGCACCAATGCTTCTTCCAGTGTGATAGGGTTCTGCATGTAGCAAAGCAGCACACTGTTAAGCGAGCTATTTTGCTGGCCCCACACACAGGACAATTTCTTTAAATACTCACATCCCTGTTCTTCACTGTGTTCCCTTAAAGATGGAGGTGTGAGCTGGTCACATAGCCAACCCTCACAGAGCCTTCCCCACATGTTTGTGTGAAGTTGGGAAATCAGATAAGTAAGCAGGCATGAGGTGGGGTTGCTGACTGTGCCCCTCTGTGTCATTTCTGTTGTTATTGTCCCCTCCATCTCATCACCCTGTCCCTGGACACACACACAGTCCCAGTAACTGAATACACATAGGGGGGCGCTATTTGCTTGGGTGGAGTCCACTGGTGTTCCTATGAACACAGGGCTCCCACTCTCTTTTGGGACTTTTTTCCAGGTCGCCTTTGGGTTTTGTTGTTCAGCTACTCTGTCGCTCACTGGCAGCCTTCCAGCACTGGCATTGTCGTTTAGCATCTTGCAACCAAAGGGACTTGAGGCCCACAGTGGCCACACACCACACACTGGCAGCACCCCCAAACTTGAGCCTGTGATCCAAACCTCTGGTCACCCCAGGCTGGACCCTGAAGCTTCTAGAACCTTCACTGTCCCTATTTGAGATATGTTTGTTGGAGAGATGATAAACGATTTGTCACCACTCTTGTGGAAGTTTCGGGGACCCAGATGTGTCCTAAATAATGTGGGGGTGGGGTGGGGTGGCGTGGGGAGTACTTCCTTGTTTTAATTGCATTTCTATTTCCATCAGGGCAAGCATTTCATTATTTCTGAACTACATTCAAAACTTCCCCTCCCTCCACCTCACCCCAAATCCCCAAGGATGGCACCCTCTCCAGGTGATTCAACATTACTCAGATCTAGATAATCACCACAGACCTTCGGGAAGTGCAATTTGTAAGTCCACTGATGTTCTTGTTCACTGTGTCCCCTTGAAGACAGGGGTGTAGGCTGGTCACCTGTCAAGCCCTCACAGAGTCTTCCCCACATGTTGGCGCGAAGTTGGGAAATCAGATCAAGGCAGCTGCAGCAGTTTCACAGTTTGTGAAGCTTCCTCACAGTATGAGGAGACCTGGGCTTGAATCTGGGTCCTTGTGTGATTTCTTTCCTTTTATGATCTCTACTATTCCCCCACAACAAACCTATGAGGGCAGATGGACAGTTGTTATTCTCCTCTGACAAGTAAGGAAACTGAGGCACAGAGAGAAGAAGGTGTGGGAGCGTGCAAAGGCAGATGAATAAGTCAAGTGGCTATGTAGAAAGTCAGACACAGGGGCCGGGAAGTGGCACATCTTGTTGAGCGAACATGTTACCATACACAAGGATCCAGACTCAAGCCCCAGGTCTCTACCTGCAGGAGGGAAGCTTCACAATCTGTGAAGCCATACTATAGGGCTTTCTTTTTCTCTTTCCTTCTTTCCCTCTCCCTCATCTCTCAAGTTCTCTCTGTCCTGTCAAATAAATTTTTTTTTAATTTTTAAAGAATGTTAAGATGCAGGGAGCCAAGCAGTGGCACAGCAGGTTAAGTGCACATGGTGGAAAGCACATGGACCTGCACTTGCATCAGGATCCTGGTTCGAGCCCCTGACCCCCACCTGCAGGGGAGTCACTTCACAGACGGTGAAGCAGGTCTGCAGGTGTCTATCTTCCTCTCCCCCTCTCTGTCTTCCCCTCCTGTCTCCATTTCTCTCTGTCCTATCCAACAACAATAATAAAAACAATGACAATAAACAACAAGGGCAACAAAAGGGAAAAAATTTAAAAAGAAAGTTAAGATGCAGATGAAATTAAAAGAAAGGAAGAATGGTAGAAAGGAAGGTAGGAAAGAAATTGGGGATGCTGAGGTTTTGCACTTGTGGCTCCCAGCAGATTTTTTCCCCTTCCTTTTAATTTGATATAGAAAAAGAGGAAGAAAAGGAAAGGGCAGGGTTGGAAAGACAGCATAATGGTTACACAAAAGTCTTTCATGCCTGAGGCTCTGAGATCCCAGGTTCCCAGTGTTGCCATAAACCTGAGCTGATATCAGTGCTCGGTCTCTATATATCTATCTCTCATTAAAATGGCAATAAATATTTTTAAAGGGTGAGGGATAAGGAGGAGAGGCATCATAGCACTACTTGATCATTCATAAAGCTTCCCGTTTTACTGTGCATGGTACTCCCATGTGATGTTAGAGGCATGAATTGGGTCCTCGGGCATGATAACATGTGAGTTTTACCAGGTGAGCTACCTCTCAGACCTTAAAAGTATTTTCAGATGTCTTCTTCACAATCATGTAGTAGGAAACCAATTCATACTAGACTGGTGATTAAATAAATTGCTAAATAATGGGTTCATCATGTGTTGTTTACACATCCAGCTTTCATGTTAGTATAAACTGTGATTTATTGCCTGCTTTATATTGGCTCTGCTGTAACACTTAAGAGTAAATCAGTTTTCTGTTTGTTTTTTTTTAAGATAGAGAAGGCAGAGAAATAGAGAGAGTGAAAGCACCAGAATTTCCTTCAATGTGATGGGGGCCAGATTCAAATCTGAATTGCACATATGACAAAGCAGTGCACTATACAAGTGAGCTATTTCACCAGCTCAATGACCAGATTTTGCAAAAAGAGTCTATTCTGAGCCAGCAAGATAGCTTCCCTGTATGGTACACCAGCTTTGTTGCGCACAAAGTCTAGGTTTGAGCTCAGCCTCCACAGTACTGAAAGAAGCTTTGATGTTATGTCTCCTCCTCACTCACTCTCTCTGTATCTTCATCTCTGTCTCTACCTGCTTCCTGCCTGCTAAAGTCAGCCTGGTTCAGTGAAACCCCAGAGGCAACAACCACAAATAATCTATTCAGAGCCTATCAGAATGTCAACAAATTGAACAGCCTTGATTTTCATTTCTGAGCTATATTTTAAATATTTTTCATGATTTAAAGTGTGTGAGCTGTCAGAGTACCACTTGAGCATATGTGGCTCTAGGGACCTCCAGTGTGCAAGTCCTGTGCTCTACCAGCTGGACTATCCTCCAATGCTGATTCTTTTTGAATATGACTCATAATTCAAAGCCAAAGTCATTCGTGAGGCTTGGGCTTCTTTTACATGTTGTTCTTTTTAAACTGTGTCCCACACATCATTAGTAAAGATCTTCATTGCAGTCCCCTAGTAAGTATTATATAATAAAGTGTATAACTGCTTATTATAAGTAGCCAAATGTTCATATACAGATGAGTGGACTGTCATGCTGAATCAAAAAAGAATATTACATTCCAAGAGCAGAAAAACAAGGATAAGCTACTCATATAATATCATCTGATGACTCTCAAAGTAATCATGAAACACAAACAAAACCAAAGAGAAAAAAAAGTTCACTTTAATGTTCTGATCCTGTAAAATTCTAGAAAACATAAGCTCTCAGTTGGAGGGAAGGAGGTTATAAAAGGACATCAGAGAAATGCATTATTACTCACCTATTAAAAAACTATGAAGTTACCTCCTTGGCCTCATCTTGGATAGAACTTAAAGGCATCATGTTAAATGAGATAAGCAAAAAAACTAGAAGGATAAATACTAGATTATCTGATAGGAGGGACTTAAGAAACAAGGACAGAAGGGGAAACACAAAGGGAAACTCAGGCTTGTGGTGGGGTCTATGCACCAAAGCAAAGGGCTCTAGGAAAGGTGGGGAAGGATGGGGATGGAGAGAGTGCTGGATCCTGGTATATGATGGTGGGAGTGAATCTAAGTTAGAGTTGAGAGTGTTTTATAGACTATTATCATGAGGAGATAAGAAATTGTACATGTGTCAACAACTGTACTGTAATCCATTAACCCCTCCCCCCGAATAAAAGGGTGAATGAAATATGAAACAATGCCAGAGAACTAGATGGTGATGGTGTGGTCATTACCACAACTATCGCAGTAACCTCACAGGTGCACACCTATGTCAACATGTACCAACTATGCTTTAAAATGTGCAGTGTGGGGCTCAAGCAGTGGTTCAGTGGACAAAGCCTTGACTCTCAAACATGAGGTCCCGAGTTCAACTCCTGGCACTATAGTGATGCTCTAGATCTGCTCCCTACCCACCCCACCCCCCCCAAAATAAGACATTTTCAAAAATGTACAGTTTGTTGCATAGACATCAGATATTAATGAGCTTTTGGAAAACAGCTCAAGACTAAAAACAACAGCAACAAACTATGCTCCACTCTCCTTGGAAATGCATGGGAGAGAGGGGGCAGCAAAATAGTTCATATTCCTTTGCCATGTTCAAGACACAGGCTTGAGCCCAGCCCCTCACGACATAGAAGAAAGTTTTGGTTCTATGGTCTCTCTCTCTCTGTCTCTCTCTCTCTGTCTCTCTCTCTCTCTTCTCTTCTTTATCTCTCTCTCTCTTCTTTTCTTTTCTTCTCTCTCTCTCTCTCTCTCTCTCTCTCTCTCTCTCTCTCTCTCTCCTTCTCTGCCTTTACTAGAGTGGTGATGCCTCAGCAATAAGGAGAAGATATGGGAGGGGAGGGGAGGAGAGGAGAGGAAAGGAAAGGATATTATAAAATGAGTGCCTAGACCAAGAGTCGATTTGGTTCTTTGGCTTGTTCCTTTCTTTGTTCCTTAAGTAACCCCTCCTCTTCCTCCTCTTTGAGCCACCTTTCCAATAAAGCAAATGCCCCTTTGAAGAGGACTTGTCCAGAGCTGGTTTCTATTGCTGGTGGCACAGAAGACCAGCTCGTTGGGGAAAGAACCAGATGGTGAAAGGGGCTCTTTGGAGCCTCTTTGTGTGTGTTGGGGTTCTCCAATAAGCATCAGGGTAATTAAGCTTTTTATTGGGATCAATATAAGCTGGGAAGATACCACTTGTTTGTGCAGCTGAGGCAGACATGCTGGTTCTGGACACTTCAGGACAATGAGAAAGAGCATCATTGTCTGTAGCCTGGAGGATATAGTTCCAGAAAGGATCTTCAAGTACAATTGCTAGTGACATTTGCAAGCCTTGCTAGGAGTCCCCCTCCATCCCACTCATCTCATCTCATCCCATCTATTAAGACTGAAGATGATGCATAATAAAACCAGGCATGGATGCTGAGGTAGAGACATGAAAGTGAGGACAGTGAATCTATAAACACAAAGAAGAGTCTGGAATTATCAACTCATTCTTCACTCACATCTAGAAGAGGCTGGGGGAAGCCTGAAGGATTCTTTAGAAAGTGTTAAGTCTTGCCACCCCAACTTCTGATAATAATCCAGCTCTATATTTTATTTTATTTTATTTTTAACTAGAGTACTTCTCAGTTCTGGCTTCTGGTGGTACAGGGGATTGAACTTGGGACTTTTGAATCTCAGACATGAGAGCCCTTTTGCCTAATCAGTGTTCTACCTCTCCCAGCCTAATTTTTTTTTTAAGTTAGAGGCAGAGAGAGAGCATGAAAGAGACCACAACATGAAATCTTTCTTTACTGTAGTGGGGGTTGAGCTTGAATCTTGGTTTTGTACTTAGCAAAGCAACATACTATCCAAGTGAGTTATTTCACCAGTCCACCATATTTGATTTTCAATGATATATTTAGTAGGGCTCAAGGAATCTTATGGCACCTGCTCATTCTGGTTTGAATCTCAGCAGAAATGAACACTGTGGAAAAAATAATAAAACTGATATATATGTATGTATATGTGTATGTATATACACACGAAATCAGGACAGGTAGGTGCATATAATTCTCAAGATTTTGGTGTGAATAAAAATATTTCTATGGCTTTATAATCAACCTTTTCATGATAATTTCCTCTGAAATCTTCCTAGATGGCCTTCATTGCATATGGGAAGATTTTGAGCACCATGATAAGTATTAGACCTAAAGGCACAGAACTGTGGTGGTGGGTGCAGTGTGCAAGCACACCCATGTAATCTTACAGTCTTGTAAACGATTTTAAAATCACTATTAAATAAATTAAGGGGGCAGGTGGATGTGCACCCAGTAAAGTGCGCACATTACCATGTACAAGGACCTGGGTTCAAGCCCCCATCCCTACTCGCAGGGGGAAACTTCACCAGTGGTGGAGCAGGGCCACAGGTGTCTCTCTCTGTCTGTCTATCTATCTATCTATCTATCTATCTATCAATCTCTTCCCCTTCCCTCTTGATTTCTCTGTCCAACTGAAATTTAAATATAAATGTATACATATATATATATATATTCCTTCACTCCTTGACTTTAAAAATTAATTAATTATAAAAGGGTCTATTCTGCTAAACAAGGAAGTTATTCTGGGGTGATTCTAAGGGTGAATTAAATATAGCACACCAAGGGGGAAAGAAAGATATGAAGAAACAATGTTTCTACAGAAGGAAATAATGGATGACTGGATCTTTATGAAATTCCCTGGTTTCTTTATAATGGAGCTTCTTAATAGTGGTGTGGCCATTTAATCACTTGACAACACTTGATAGCGATTCTTTACCTTCCGCGGTTTAAATTTGTTAGCAATGTGGGGTGGTTAAGAAATTGTTTCTGCTACTACAACCTCCACCCTCCAACCCTTGCTAATTGTGGCTGACAAATTAATGATGATAACAGAGGATACCATGCTGATGCAGGAAAGAAAGCAATTAGATGGTTCACTCAGCCTCCCTCATCTTCACTTCCCTCAGCATCACTCTGAAGGTGGAAGAAGAAAGAACTCCATGCCCAAATGGAAGGGGACAGGTGATTGTGTCCTGAGAGTGTTGGACAAAGGAGGATTGGAGCATGTCCTCAGGTTGGACTTGGCAGAAGCCCCAACTTCTGCCACTTTCTTTTTAAAAATTAATTAATTAATTAATTTGCTAGAACAGAAAGAAAGTGAGAGGGAAGAGGGGTAGAGAAGGAGAGATAGCCAGAAACACCTGAACTCTGTTTCACTGCTTGTGAAGCTTTCCCCCTGCAGGTGGGAACCAGGGGCTTGAACCCAGGTCTTGTACATGACAAAACAACACATAATCCAAGTGAGTTATTTCACCAGCTCATGATATTTAGTACACGCTAATATGAGTACTTAACAAGGTGCTCCACCATCTGTCTACCCTCTGCCACTCTCTACCTCCCAGAGGCCTTTATCAGAAAAGGCCATGGTCACAAGCCATTCAGGGACTTCTAATTGTTTTGACAGTGATAGAATAGGGGCAATTGCCAGCTCTTCCATTTACAAGGTAAACTGGCAATTCTGGGTAAGGAAGACTGGGCAGAATAACAGATCTGAAAAAAAAAAAAACATGAAAGGAATGCTAAGCAGATACTGAGCTGAAAGGACTACAAAAATAAAATAAGAACTGAGTGATGGAGGAGAGTGTATGGCTTCTAGTCTATTAGACATTTTAAATACAGGAAGAGGGAAGACAGAAATGGGGTAAAAGAAGAGAGAGAGAGAGTAACAGAAAAGGGAGGAAGGGAGATAGGAAAGAGAAAAGTATGAGCTAGAACAGTTGATAGAAACTTCAAGGCTGGTTTAGGAGGTATATTTTGTGGATGGAGGATTCATAGTGAACTGTGCTTATATCTGGAGGAAATTTAGGACTAAGCTGTCTTTAACTACTCTTTAATACCAAAGAAAACAGGGGAAAAAAAGAAAAAGGAAGGAAAGAATAAAGGAAGGCAGGCAGGCAAACAGAAGCAAACAAATATCTCTAAACTGCATGAGAACTATGGTGGCTATCTTCAGGAGATGAAGGAATGGGAACACAAAAGAACTTAGATGGTGGATGCAGTGTGGAATTATACTCTATAATCTTGCAACCTTGTAAGCGACTTAATCGCAAATATAAAAAAATTAAAGGCAACAAATAAGTAGCACATTAAAAAGAAAAAGGTCTTAGGGCCATCAAAATAGTTTAGTTGGTGGGGGGGAATGGAAGGCAGTAGCACACCGGGTTAAGTGCACATAGGTTGAAGCAAAGGAACTGGCTCAAAGATATCAGTTCAAGCCTCCAGCTCCCCACCTGCAGGAGGGGTCACTCTGCAAGCAGTGAAGCATGTCTGCAGGTGTCTTTCTCTTCCCCTCTTTGTCTTCCCCTCCTCTCTCAATTGCTCTTTGTCCTATCCAATTACAGTAACAACAATGGGAAAACGATGGCCACCAGGAGCAGTGGATTTGTAGAGCAGGCACTGAGTACTAGCAATAACCCTGGAGGAAAAAATAATAATAGTTCACTTGGATAGTGCACTGCTCTGTCAGGTGTGTGACCCTGATTCAAGCCCAACCCCTATCACATTGCAAGAAGTTTTGAAGCTTTGGTCTCTTTCACTCTGTGTTTCCCTGCCTCTGCCTTAAAGAAGGAGGAGGATGAGGAGAGAGGGGGAGAGGAAAAGGGGAATAGTAGCTCATCTGAGCAGACACTCAAACCCCTCTCACTGTATAAAAGAGGAGATCAAGAGCCTGAAGCAGGCTAGGAGTTGTCACTGCAGCTTGTAATAGCAGAAACAGACTTTAACGTATGCTTGCTGCCTCTTCCTCCACTGCTTCTACCATTATTTAAGGTTCTGTATGTGTTGAGCTTTGGCTAGCTCTGCCCAGTGATGCACAGAGCTGCCAAAAAGGAGACAGACCACAGAGGAACTTACCTACTGAAGGGCTGAAACTTGTGGAACTTGCAGAACCACAGTGTCATCTAATGGTGATCTTAGAGAATGCAGCTTTTGATGCCACCTTTGATTTGAACAAGCTGATTATTAAGCAAATTGTTCTGCTTTATATCTTAATGCTTTTTAGCCACCAATTTGCAGATGCTACCATGACACCAACCTGACCTCCCTGGGCATACAACCTCACCAATGTGACCTGGAATCCCACCTCTCCAGAGCCCTCCCCCACTAGGGAAAGAGAAAAACAGGCTGGGAGTGTGGATGGACCTATCAATGTCCATGTTAACAGAGAAGCAATTACAGAAGCCAGACCCTTCACCTTCTGCACCCCACAAAGATCTTTGGTCCATACTCCCAGAGGGATAAAGAATAGGGAAGCTTCCAATGGAGGGGAGGGGATATGGAGCTCCAATGGTGGGAATTATATGGAATTGTACTCTTCTTATCCCTCAATCTTGTTAATTATAATTAAATCACTAATAAAAAAATAAATATCTTAGCCATTACCCTTCCTTTCTGGTTAATAGATTTTAGACTGAATAAATAGCATAAATACATTATTTTTATCAAAACTTTCATCTGCTAATTTTCATTTCCAGTAATAATTCTTGTCTGAGTCAGTTTCTATTAATATAGTGGTGGCAAAATTATAATTTTCTTGTTCTGTTGTTGCTGTCTACATTTTTATTATCTATTGTGGTTAAAGCAGAACTTTCCTATTCTAGCATTTGTTTATGTTTATGTTTATTTGCTGGTATGCACTCATGAATCCTGACATCTTCTATAACCTATATAGCAGATATGAGAATTAGATACCCAATGTGTCTCCATATTGTCCAGAGCAGACACAGAATTTCTTTGGGTTTCTAAACCCGTCCTCTTTGAATTCTGGATCTTTGCCCTTTCTGTGTCTTCTCACTCAAAGACCTCTTCCCAACAGATGATGGTATGTAAGAATCCATGTGTACTTTCATGCATGTGTTATATCACAGATCTTATATATTTACTAAACATGTTACAGCTTATAGAATATTCTGTCAATTATTAATTATAATTTATATATAATCAATAGATTACAGACTGTGTACACACTTACAATTCTGATAATCCTATGATTTAGGTGCTATAGCTTAAATAAGGATGCTGCCCCAGTGTTCGATATTCTATTTTTATCATTTAACTGTGATAGGGCAAGAAAATTTCCTTGTCCTGGGAAGTATACACTAAAATATTCATGGGGCAAAGCAGCATCATGTCTGTAGCTTATTCTCAAGTGATTTGACAAAGAGGGATTGTGTGTGTGTGTGTGTGTGTGTGTGTCAGAGAGAGAGAGAGAGAGAGAGAGATTAAGCAATATGGCAAAATTTGAACAATCCATGATTGGGAGGAAGGAACACAAAAGCTCTTTGTACTATTCTAAGTTTCCTGTAAATTTGAAATTAAGTAAGCTATAAAAGAGAAAACAGTATTTCAAAGAATTTTAATGCTTTATTTAATTTTTTAAAAAGAAAAGAAAAAGGAGAAAAGTGAACAAGTAAACCTGTACCTAGAGGCCTGAGCATTTCAATCTCTCAACTAGTCAAGTTTCTTTCCATTGTGGTATATATAGTCTGAGTTAAAGTCCCACTCTTCCCATTAGGGAATTATCATGTGAGTCAAGGAACTGTATTATAAATCACTAGTTTAAATTTCCCCAGGTGTCTCAGAAATTCCTCAAGGGTTCACATATTTTTCTAAAAAGCTCATACATTTAATATCATCAAGTATGAAAGAACATTAAACCAATTAACCAACCACCAGCTGTATGTGCCATTAAAATTTGGAGTAACTATCACAGGGAGAAGAGGAGTTTGTATATATGTGTCAGCAACTCAACTGCAAACCACTACCCCTCCCCATAATATATATTGTTTTCATTTCACTTGCCTATGACTTTCATTTTCAAAACTAAAAAACTCCAATTTCTGTATTAGTAGATTAGTAGATAAAGTAAACAATGGCTCTTTTCAGCTTAGAAATACTTTTCATACAACCCACACACATATATATTTGAATAGAAGGAAAACTGGCTATGAAAGAAAATTGCTCTGAAATACAGTTCTCCTCATCATAAGAGGAACGTAAAACAGAGACAAAATCTATTGTGCCCAGTAGAGACGAAGTTCAAGCATAAAAGCAGGAAGCTCTGAGAAACTTGTGTATGCAGGCGCACACTTTACTACTTGCTATGAGTACCTGGGCCACTTTGAGGCTTTGAGCAAGGCTGTGGCCATTTCCCACGCCTCAGATCCCCTATCTGGAAAATAGGATGATGACACCTGTCTGTGCAAAGGGATTAAGGGAGTGGTTTCTGCAGGGCCAGTGGCTGTGATAACCTTGATGGCAAAATAAATAATAAAAAAAAACTGTCAACAATTTGTTTGGTTTTATATGTTACCTCTTCTTTCAGCCACCTGGTTCCAGATGCTAACATGATGCAACCGGACTTCTCTGGGCAGACAACCCCACCAATGTTTCCTGGAGCCCCGCTTCCCCAGAGCTCTGCCCCACTAGGGAAAGAGAGACAGGCTGGGAGTATGGATTGACCTGTCAACGCTCATGTCCAGTGGGGAAGCAGTTGCAGAAGCCAGACCTTCCACCTTCTGCACCCCATAATGACCCTGGGTCCATACTCCCAGAGGGATAAAGAATAGGAAAGCTATCAGGGGAGGGGATGGGATATGGAGTTCTAGTGGTATGAATTGTGTGGAGTTGTACCCCTCTTATCCTATGATTTTGTCAGCATTTCCTTTTTATAAATAAATTTTTTTTTAATTTTTTTTCTCTTCACCCCCAAAATTACAAGCTAGACTTTGGCTGTTATTTCCCTCCACTCTAGCAAAAGATGCCTTTATTAGCTATCATTTCTTCAAGCTATTATTTGTTTCCTTTTCTTTAAAGAGATGGGAAATACAACAGAAACCTTAAATTTTAGTAAGACAAATGCCCAGAGAAGACAATATGTAGGTAGGTAAAATACAGACTGACAATTTTATGCAGTGCCAAATATGGAACCCTGGACCTCACACCTGCAGGGCAAGTGAGTACTCTACCACTAAACCATCTCTCTGGTCCAATTTAAGTATATGTGTGTTTAATGAGAGACCACCATAGCACCACTCTATTATCTATGGAGTTCCACTGTTTTTGTCTCTGTTGTCCTTCCCTGTAGTGCCAGGAATTGAACCCAGGCCCTCACACAGGTAAGGTGGTAGCTCTCCTGCTGAGCCACCTCCTCACAGACAGCTTTAGATATTCTCATGATACAAATCATCTCAGCTAACTGGTTTTCTTCTCTTGTGCACACACATCCCGACATGCATGGTTTTTTAAAAAATCAGCCCTGGATTTAGAGACAGCATAGTAGTTATGCAAAAAGACTTTCATGCCTGTGGCTCCAAGGTCCTAGGTTCAATCCCCTTCACCATCATAAGCCAGAGCTGAACAGTGCTCCAGTTAAAATCATAATCATCAGACTGTGTCCAGAGACATCAGGCCTGCGATGTCAACCCTCTAGCTCCAATATTTTGGCAAGACCTTTCCTAGCTAATAGAACTCCTTAGTTCCATTTCAGGTGGTACACATCCTAAGAAAGTTAAAGAGCCTGGATATAGACCAGAGACCATGTACATGCACATGCATCCATAAATTGGGGGGAAATGTAGACCTTAAAGTAAAAGTGCACAATAGTCTATAGTAATTCAATAAGTGCAGCAAGAAAGAAGAAAGACCTAAAAAAGACACAAGGTACTTAATCAAATATTTTCTGCTTAGAACTAGATATCCTCCTTACCTACTCCCTACTTCACTTCCCTCAATCACTAAGTCCAACCATGTCAGATAAAGTAAGGACTATAAAAGCTGGATAAGGGCAAGAGACCAGCACACTCTAATGATGACCCTTTTGGTCACTACCAGGCTACCCATCACCTAGGGCCCTAGTCAGGGAATCCTTGGATTCCCATATAGATATTATGGGCCTAGACCTCTAACACTAGACCTAGCCTCCAGGTCACTCTCTCCATCATCACTGGTCATCTCCAACAGGAACAACATCATAAACCCTGTTGTGGGCCTCTACAGGACATTGTCCTCAGTGTAAAACAACACTTGTAGAAATTGTACCATTCTCCGAAGGAAGGCTAGGTCAACATACTCTGTCACTTGAGGAAGACTGGTCCTGAAATGAGTGCAGCCTAGAATGTTTCTAGCTATGACCATGGAATACAAGCTCAGACTGACAGGGATGCAGAGGTTACACAGGCTTCTGTACTAAATATGTATAGACATGTGCTTAGGTCAGATTGATGGGGTCTACAGTTAATGGCATTTATATACTTTTCCCATATTTGGGAGCTTCTCTCTGCCCTTATCCAGCTTTCTAGTCCTATCCTCAAATCTGTCATTATCTTCTCAGACAATACTCCTAGCCCACCTGCATGTTAGCTTTTGGGCAAAAATTAGTGAAGTCATGGGCCCCTTAGAATATACCTAAAATAGACTTCCTAGCTCCTTCCAACATGAAGACCACAAATTTCATCTGCTATACTTTTTTTTTTTTATGAAATAAATATTTATTTTATTTTATTTTTTTTAACAAAACCATAGGGTAGGAGGGGTACAACTCCACACAATTCCCACCGCCCAATCTCCATATCCCACCCCCTCCCCCGATAGCTTTCCCATTCTCTAGCCCTCTGGGAGCATGGACCCAGGGTCGTTGAGGGTTGCAGAAGGTGGAAGGTCTGGCTTCTGTAATTGCTTCCCCGCTGAACATGGGCGTTGACTGGTTGATCCATACTCCCAGTCTGCCTCTCTCTTTCCCTAGTAGGGTGGGTCTCTGGGGAAGCTGAGCTCCAGGACACATTGGTGGTGTCTTCAATCCAGGGAAGTCTGGCCGGCATCCTGATGACACCTGGAACCTGGTGACTGAAAAGAGAGTTAACATACAAAGCCAAACAAATTGTTGAGCAATCATGGACCCAAAGCTTGGAAAAGTGGAGAGGAAGTATTAGGGAGGTACTCACTGCAAACTCTAGTATACTTCTGCTTTCTTACTTTGGTGCCATACTCCAAACTCAACCTACCTAAAATGGAATTGGAGTATTACACCAAAGTAAAAGACTCTGGGGTGGGTGGGTGGGTGGGGAGAATACAGGTCCATGAAAAATGATGAATGAAATAGTGGGGGTTGTATTGCTAAATGGGAATCTGGGGAATGTTATGCATGTAAAAAAAAAAAAAAAAGGAAGAAGAAGTAGAAACGCAAAGCAGAAATTGACTGAGTTTGGAGTATGGCACCAAAGTAAGAAAGCAGAAGTATACTAGAGTTTGCAGTGAGTACCTCCCTAATACTTCCTCTCCACTTTTCCAAGCTTTGGGTCCATGATTGCTATATTTTTATCTTTAGGTTCTTGATTATTAAACAAATTGTTCTGCTTTATATCATAATGATTTTCAGCCACCAACTTGCAGATACTACCATGACACCAACGTGACCTCCCTGGGCAGATGACCTTACCAATGTGTCCTGGAATACCACCTCTCCAGAGCCCTACCCTACTAGGGAAAGATAGAAACAAGCTGGGAGTATGGATGGACCTATCAATGTCCATGTCCAGAAGAGAAGCAACTACAGAAGCCAGACCTTCTACCTTCTGCACCCCATAAAGATCTTTGGTCCATACTTCCAGAGGAGGGGAGAGGATATGGAACTCTGGTGGTGGGAATTATATGGAATTGTACCCCCTCTTTTCCCACAATCTTGTCAATCATTACTAAATCACTAATAAAAATTAAAGAAATTTTAAAAATCATCATCATAGATATAAAAATCAACTCCCACTTCAGCAGCATCAAGACACCAACCCCAGCTCAAGTTCACTTCCATTTGCAGTCCAGTATAACTTGTAATTTAAAAAATAAACACAACACTCACCACCACCCGCAAAATCTCACCTGTTTCCCACCTGTTTCCTTTTTTCTTTGCTACCATAGTTATTGCTGGAACTCGCTACTTGCACCAGAAATCCACTGCTTCTGATGGTATTTTTCCCCCTCTCTTTTTTTTATAGAAGAGAGAAATCAAGAAATGGGGCAGATGAACCGGGTAGTGGAACACCTGGTTGAGCACATATGCCACAACATGCAAGGACCCAGGTTCAAGTCCCCAGTCTCCACCTGTAGTGGGGAAGCTTTGCGAGTGGGTGAAGTAGTGTTGCAGGTGTTTCTCTGTCAGGGAATCCTTGGATTCCCATATAAATATGATGGGCCTAGACCTCTAACACTAGACCTAGCCTCCAGGTCACTCTCTCCATCATCACTGGTCATCTCCAACAGGAACAACATCATAAACCCTCTTTTTTAAAATTTAAAAAAAATTAATTTTAAAAAAATGTTTAAAAAGAAATGGGGGAGATGTAGAGGTGGTAAGAGGGAGAGAGAGAATGCAACAGTGTCACTCTGGCATATGAACTCTGGGATCTGATCTGGGACCTCGTGCTTCTAAGTCACGTGTTTTGCCCACTGTGTACATCTTGGGCCACGGAGATTTCACTTATTTTGTGAAAGAGACAAGAGCACCACTCAGTCATATGCCATGCCTGGGGTCAGACCTGGACCTCATGCAAGCAAGTCCTGTGCTCTACTTGCTAAATCACTGCCAACCACTACTTTTCCTTTTTAAACATTTTGCCAAAATTTTGGTGTCAGATGTATGGTTTCAATTATTATTATGACAAGGTCAGTGAAATAGCTCACTTGGATAGTGGGCTGCTCTTCCATGAATGTAGCCCAGAATTGAGTCCAGCCACCACCAAACTGAAGGAAACTTTGGAGTTCTACTCTTTTTTCACTCTCTTTCTCTCTCTCTCCCTCTCTCTCTCTCTCTCTCTCTATATATATATATATATATATATGTCTATGTGATAACAATTAGTGCTCTTATTATTGTTAAGACATTAATCAAATTCTCATTACTAGCACCTTTTCACCAAAGTTCATATGTATTTTATGTGCTGCTGAAGCGAGCACTTAAGTTCATACGTAGTAATACCTTTAGATGTTAACAAAATAGCTCTTGAATACACATGAGTATTTGGATTGTTTTAGGTGAAGAAGCAAAACAGAAAGAGAATTAAGGTGGAACTTTGGAGATTTCAGTGTCATCAGCACTGAAACCTTGGATAAATAGAATAAGTTGCTCTCTTATAATATTAGATGTCTATATCTCTGAAAGCTGTTTTATTTCCAGAATTATATGGTTCTTCAGTTCCGTGTGCTTGCGGAGGAAAAATAACTGACATGTTTTACTTTCAAATATAAATAGTCACCAATGTCTCTGGGTGATTAGTCAAGCAGAGAAGGTGGTGGATTGAGTTGGTTCACACACATGCACCTGCACAAAGCCCTTCCCCCTCACCCCAAAGTGCTCTGCAAAGCCCTGCCCATTGTTTGTCTGCTGCAAACTCTCCACCACAAACGTTCCTCAGAGGCCAGTGTTGTCATGTGTGATTCTTCTCTAAGCATCTCCCACTGCAAAATGCAGTTCTCTCAGAAACAAGGAATTCTCCACTTACTGAAATGAAATATTTCTCTCTACAAAGAGAAAAAAGTTGTGTCTCTTGATGGGATCAGAATCTGTTGCAAAATTAGAAAAACAAAATGGAAGAGTAGGAAAAAGAAGGAGGGAAGGGGGGAGGGTAAGAGGGAGGGAGGGGGGAAAGGAAAAGAGATAAGTGGGGCCCTAGTCAGGGAATCCTTGGAGTCCCACACAAATATGATGACCTAGACCTCTAATGGATCCCACTCTCCACCATCTATGGTTACTTACTTCAGGAGTATCATAAGCCCTCTTGCAGGCCTTCCTAGGACCTTGCCCTCACCAGAAAGCAGCAATGGTAGGGACTGCCCCAGTCTTCAAAGACAAGCTGGGGTATCCTGCCCTGCCACTTGAGGAAGACAGGTCCTGAAATGAGTACAGCCTGCAATGTTCCCAGCTCTGGCCATGAACTGCAAGCTCAAACAGGGGCTCCAAGGTTACACAGGCTCCTGTGATACATACATATCATATACAGATACAGATACAGATACAGATGTATCCATCCTAGGTCAGGTGGATGGGGTAAAGAGTTAATTTTATTCATAGTTTTTTCAAGAACAGGAGCTACTCTCTGCCTTAATGCAACTTCCTGGCCCTTTTCTCTACTCTGACACCATCTTCTCAAACAATATTTTGGTCCAATTCAATGTTAGCTATCAACATCAAGCAAAACCTCAAGTCATAGGTCCCTAGGAATATGCCTAAAATGGACTTCCTAGTTTCATTCCACCCTAAGATCCCTATTCTTATCTGTTCTATTCCTACTTTTTGGTTCCTATTCAATAACCATATTGTTCTACTTTATATCTTGCTGTCTTTCAGGCACCAAGTTGCTGACGCTACCATAATTCCATCCTGACTTCCCTGGATAGATGTCCTCACCAGTGTGTCCTGGAACTTCACCTCTCAAGAATCCTACCCAAGTAGGAAAATATAGAAACAGCTGGGGGTGTGGATAAACCTGCCAATGTCCAGATCCAGCAGAGAAGCAATTATAGGAGCCAGGACTCCCACCTTCTGCACCCCAAAAATTATTTTGATCCATACTATAGGTAGGAAAAAAGATGACCAGAGAGCTCTGAACTCCAACTTCATTAAGACCTGGAGAGAGAAGAGGAAAAGAAGAGGGGCATTTGCATGTAATAATAGATGTATGTGTGATTTGGAAAGGAAGGGAAGATAGGGTCATGGGGAAAAATGGGTAAATATATGTAAATATAGATAATTGAAGAAATAATAGTTAACTCATATCTGCAACCTTGGGAGAAATACTGTAGCTTACAATGGAGGGACTGAGGATTCAGAACTCTGGTGGTGGGAATAGTGCACAGTTGTACCCTTGTTGTCTTATAATTTTGTAAATCAATATTAAATCACTAATAAAATAGTAATGATGATGATGATGCAGAGGGAGTAATGCCAAAAAAAGAAAGAAAAATAAAAAAGAAAGGAAGGAAGAAAAGAGACAAGGGCCAGGTGGTGGTGAACCTAGTTAAACACACATAGTACTAAGTGCAAGGATCCATGCAAGAACACAGTTCAAGACTCTGCTCCCTACCTGCAGCAGGGACACTTCTCAAGCAGTGAAGCATGTCTACAGGTATCTTTCTTTCCCTATCTTCCCCTCCTCTCTCAATTTCTCTGTTCTGTTGAATAAAGGAAGAAGGGAAGAAAGAGAGAGGAAGGAAGGAAGGAAGGAAGGAAGGAAAGAAAAAAAAAAAGAAAGGAGGAAAAAGAAAAAATGACCTCGGGAAGAGTGGATTTATAGTGTAGGCACCAAAACCCCAGCAATAACCGTGGAGGCAAAAATAAATAAATAAATATAAATAAAAATAACAGATGCAGGGACCAAGTGATAGCACACATGTTATCATGTACAAAGACCCGTGTTCAAGACCCCAGTCCCCACCTGCAGGGGGAAAGCTTTGCAAGTAAGTGGTGAAGCAATGCTGCAAGTGGTCTTTCTGTCCTTCTTCCTCTCTATCACCCACTTCTCTCCTGATTTCTGGTTGTGTCTGTCCAATAAATAAAGATTTTTTTTTAATTTTTTTAATTAACAGACACAAATGGTTTACTCAAACCTACCTAAATGAGAATCTAGGCCTGGGGCCTGGGCATCTACACTTTCAACCACTTCCCACCTCTTTCTTTTTTTCTTTCTTTCTTTCTTTCTTCTTTCTTTTTCTTTCTTCTTTCTTCTTTCTTTTTTTTCTCCTTCTCCTTCCTTCTCCTTCCTTCTTCTCCTTCTCCCTCTCCTCCTCCTCCTCCTTCTTTCTTTGCCACTATAGTTATTGCTGGGATTCACTACCTGCACCGCAAATCAATCCACTGCTCCTGATGGTTTTTTTTTTTTTCTCTTTTCTTTTTATAAAACAGAGAAACACTGAGAGGAAATGGGAGATAGAGATGGAGAGAGCTATCTGAAGCACTGCCTCACCTCTCTTGAAGCTTCCCTCCTGCAGGTGGTGACCAGCAGCTTGAACCAGGGTCCTTACACAAAATAATGTGTGCACTCTAGTCCATGCATCATCACTCAGTCCCTCCCACCTGCTTCCAATGCTCATCAAATATGGTGAAGCCCTGGCCTCAGCTCATGGAACAGTTTTGTGACATCACAGAATGCAAACTATTCAGGCACAGGCCCAGACAGAAACCACATTCAAATGAAATCCTTGATTACTTATGTTTATTTATTAATTATTATTTATTTATTATTATTACTGACACCCTCGTGAAAGAGAAATAAAGATTCTGCATTTTCACTTTCACAAATGAATGTTTGGATTATCCCACCTGCTTTTGGTTTGCTTATTTTTCACTTTGATAAAAGTTATCTGTGTTCCGGAGGTGGGGCTACAAAGCAGCGGCAGCTGTGTTTCTCTCCTTTCCTCTCCCGAAACAACTAGGAATACCAAAGGAGACCACCTGGGACCTCAACAAGACAGGATTAGAATGACTTCAGGAACCCACCAAATCACCAGTGAATGCAAACACATGTGGCTCATGGACAGAGAGTAGCCTAGGGAGAGATTAAGTGGCTGGTAACAGTCCGGCAGTTTACCAGTTGAGGCACTACCTCAATCTATTTCACCAACAAAAAGACGGCTGAAGGGAGGAGAGGACTCCCCTAAGACACCAAATGCAGCTGTGAGTCTCCACTGCTACTGCCCTCAGAATCTGGAGCAGCAGCGGGGAAGGTCCTGAGCTGACACCAGGGGACAGAGAACTAACCAGGAAACTCAGAAGATCTATACCTCTGTGGCCTAGCAGTGGGGCTGTGAGAGTCTATTTGCATAACCATTAGATTATCTCTGCCCCACCCTGCTTTATCTCTTGGTCAGGAGTCAGTGATTAAGCTAAGAAGCCTACTTATAGTTTAAAAGCCCTCAGGCTCCTATAGCCTACAGGGGAGAAAAAGAACAAAAGAGGCTTTTAAGCCACTGAGCTCCAAATCAGGGATTAAATAATATTGAAAAAACTGTCAATTTCCACAACTGTGAACAATTTAATTACCTACTTACACACAAGTCAGTCCAGGAAAGAGTTATCAGTAACTTGAGAAGTACTAACAGATGTACCTCATAACATACTATATAGAATGGTTAAACCAAGAAGAAGAAATATTAGAGAAATAAACCAGGACAAAAGTCCAGCTAAAATCCCCCCAAAGGTTGAAGCACAATAAAATGAGGTCAACATCCAAACAATAGTTAAGGAAATAATCACAGGAGTGAGTAAAGACTTGAAAGAATTGTCATCAGAAATGCAGAAGCAATGAATGAGACCCTGGAAGAAAATACTAATTATCTCAAGGCTATTAGAGAGCTGAAAGCTGAAATAGCTGATCTAAGAACATAACTAGCTGAACAAGCTAAAACAGTATCAGAACAGGGTAACAAAATAGATGAACTCCAGAAAACAGTAGAAGGGAGAGAGAATAGAATAAATAAGACTGAAGACAGATTTACCAAGATTGAGGAAGAATTAGAGACAACTAAAAAGTAAGAGATCTCAAAAAGAGATAGATACTGAAAACAACAACAGAGACATAGGGGATGACTTAAAAAGAAATAATATACACATTGTTGGCTTACCAGAGGAAGAAAGAGAGGGAGGTGAAGAAAGCATTCTTCAGGAAATAATAGCTGAGAACTTCTCTAGTTTAGACAACATCAAAGAGGGTCCCAAACAGAATTAACCCAGACTTAAAGACTCCAAGACACATCATATTTAGAATGGAAAGGAATAAGGATAAAGAAAGGATTCTGAAAGCTGCAAGAGCAAAACAAAGAGTCACCTACAGAGGAAAACCCATAAGACTAGCAGCAGACTTTTCCACACAAACACTATAGGCCAGAAGAGAATGGCAAGGTATCCAGTGCTCAATGAGAAAGGCTTTCAACCAAGACTACTGTATCCTGCTAGACTGTCATTCAGACTAGATGGAGGCATAAAAACCTTCTCAGACAAGCAACAGTTGAAAGAATCAAGTACCCAACAACAGATGAGTGGCTGAGAAAGCTGTGGCATATATACACAATGGAATACTATACAGCTATCAAGAACAATGAACCCACCTTCTCTGACCCATCTTGGACAGAGCTAGAAAGAATTATGTTAAGTGAGCTAAGTCAGAAAGATAAAGATGAGTATGGGATGATCCCACTTATCAATAGAAGTTGAGAAAGAAGATCTGAAAGGGAAACTAAAAGCAGGATCTGACTAAATTGAAAGTAGGGCACCAAAGTAAGAACCCTGTGGTAAGGGGGAGGGTGGTCATGCGGCTTCCTGGGCCAGTGGGGGGTGGGAGTGGGTGGGTGAGATGGGACACAGTCTTTTGGTGGTGGGAATGGTGTTTATGTACACTCCTAGTAAAGTGTAGTCATATAAATCACTAGTTAATTAATATGAAAGGGGGAAAATTAATTGTATGTCTCGAAGTTTTTAAAACACAGACTGAGTCCTTTTAATATATAGGCTGTGTATTTGATATGTGGACTCTCTCAAAAGCCTAGACCAAGTAGATCAGAAGCAACCAGTGGCACAGCTATATAAGATACTAGGTACTATACAGCAAACCCTAACAAAGGGACTTTTTAAAGTTAACCCAATTACCAAATAATGTGATGATAACATTAACTATCCATTGTCTTTTTGAACCCTAAGAAAGCAGGAACCTCACATCTCCACTATAGAGCCTATATTTCCCCCAGTCCTGGAACCTCAGGATAGGGCCCGCTTTCCCACATGCCTCTTCCAATCCATATCAAATAATATTGCATTTGCCGATTACAACCTAATCAATGCAACGATTGCCACCACAACATGCTTCAGCTCAGACTGTGTCCAGAGATTCAGGTGTGGAATGACAACCCTTAAATTTCATTACTCGGGCGAGACCTTTCCTTTCATAGTGTTCTCTAATTCCATCCCAGGTGGATCACTTTCTAACAAAGTCCCAAAACCTAGATATAAACCAGGTTCTGTGAGAGAGAGAGCATATGTTCACATGTATCCACAAACTAGTGCAAAATATGTACCTGAAAGCAGAAGTACACTAGAGTTTGCAATGAGTACCCCCCCCCAACACTTCCTGTCCACTATTCCAACCTTTGGGTCCATGATTGCTCAACAATTTGTTTGACTTTTGATGTTAACTCTCTTTTCAGCCACCAGGTTCCAGATGCCATCAGGATGCCAGCCAGGCTTCCCTGGACTGAAGACCCCACCAATGTGTCCTGGAGCTCCACTTCCCCAGAGACCCACCCTACTAGGGAAAGAGAAGGGCAGACTGGGAGTATGGACCGACCAGTCAACATCCATGTTCAGCGGGGAAGCAGTTACAGAAACCAGACCTTCCACCTTCTGCAACCCACAACAACCCTAGGTCCATGCTCCCAGAGGAATAGAGAATGAGAAAGCTATCAGGGAAGGGGAGGGGATATGGATATTTGGTGGTGGGAATTGTGTGGAGTTGTACCCCTCCTACCCTATGGTTTTGTTAATTTATCCTTTCTTAAATAAAAAATAAATTAAAAAAAGAATCAACTATCACCAAGCCTGCCCTGAAAGAAGTTCTGAACAGTCAGACCACCATAAATATGCCATAGATCAGACTACTCTAATAATCTACAAGAATGGCATTAAAGTATCTTCAATCTGAGGGCCAGGTGGTAGTGCAGTGGGTTATGCAGACATGGCACAAAGTGGAAGGGCAGCATAAGGATCCTGGTTTGAGCCCCTGGCTCCCCACCCTCAGGGGTGTCGCTTCACAAATGGTGAAGCAGGTCTGCAGGTGTCTATCTTTCTATCCCCCTCTGTCTTCCCCTCCTCTCTCCATTTCTCTCTGTCCTATGCAACAAGGATATGATGACATCAATAACAACAACAATGAAACAACAAGGGCAAAAAGGGAAAATAAATAAATATTTTAAAAAAATAAAAAGAAAAATTCATGTTAAGTGAAATAAGTCAGAAACAGAAGGGTGAATATGGGATGATCTCACTCTCTGGAAGAAGTTGAAAAACAAGATCAGAAGAGAAAACACAAGTAGAACCTGAACTGAAATTGGCATATTGCACTAAAGTAAAAGACTCTAGGGTGGTTGGGGGAGAATACAGGTCTAAAAAGGATGAGAGAGGACCTAGTGGGGGTTGTACTGTTATATGGAAAACTGGGAAATGTTATGCATGTACAACTGTTGTGCATTTATTTACAAATGTTATGTATTTACAAATGTATTTACAAATGCTATGCATGTATTTACTATCGAATGTAAAACATAAATTCTCCAATAAAGAAATTTTTAAAAAGTTATCTGCATGAGTTCATTGAAGGGAGCACTGAACTTGCCAATATCCCTGAGGTTTTCTAGAATTTTCTAGAGCAGGTAGTAGTGGAACTGGGGATCCATGGTGGGTAGAGGATGATGGGAAGAGTTAGAAAACCCACTCAGTCACGAACTAAACCCTGTCAACTGTTATTTGATCAGTTCTTACTAAGAGAAGTTACACATGAGTCTATGTATATAGATTTTAATTTTTTTAGTGGTTTCCAACTAATTCAGATGTTGCCTTTAAGGTTCATCTAACAACATACCACTGCAATAACACAAAGCAAAATTTCCCAGCCTAGATTGCTCATGAATGCTCCCCATTCATGAGGAGTTTGACTTCTCTGTTCTAGAAGCTCTGAACTCTGTAAATACCATTAAAAGAATTCCAAAGCATGCTATCAGCAGTAACTCCACCCATGGACACATACTGTGATATGTCTAGAACAGAATTCTGTCATTTCTTCAATGGGGTGGGGCAGTATATAAGAGGCCATGTATTGAGTATGTTTATCCAACTCATGTGGATTCTGAGTGAGGCACTTGGGACACAGAAGAAGCACAAAATTGAACCAAGTTCCATGTGTGGCATAAGCACATAACAAAATAGAGGAAGCTCAGCACTCAGCCCTGCATTGAGAATGAAAAATATCAATGGACACAATCTTGAGAGCAGGATGATAAACTCACAGATGACTTCTCAGATGAAGCTAACTACCAGTAAAATAGAGCCTGGACAGGAATAAGCTGGCCAGAAAAAGTCAAAGCCATGCTAAAAGTTCCTGCCTTAATTCCAGGCCCTTCTCACCCTTTCTGCTGCTCAGTTTCCCAAATCCAAGAGGGCTGGTTAAAATCTGCCAGAGGAAACTAACTGATGCCACTTAGGCAAATTCTCATTTGTAAAGTGATGGAATATTCTATTTAAAATATGCCCATAGTCTCATCTACATCCATAGAGACTTTTTTATGGTCTATTGGGGCTCTTGCATTTGAGTGATTCCACCACTTCAGGCAGATTCTTTTTTTTCCACCTGTAAAAAAGAAAGAGGGGAAGTTGGGTGGTATCACAGTGGGTTAAATGCTCCTGGAGCAAAGTGCAAGCACCAGCGCAAGGACCCCTGTCTCCCTACCTGCAAGGGAGTTGCTTCACAGATGGTGAAGCAGGTCTGCAGGTGTCTATTGTTGGTATGCTTCTAGTTCTGCTTCTGGGATATAGTTCTGCTTCTATTACATTGCTTGACATTGTGGTCTATTTACATGATCTTTCTGTTACATTGGTTTGGTCTCACCCCCCCACCTCCGGGAGATTTGGTTTAGCCTTTGCTAGTTTCAGGCTTCTCCCTTCTCCCCGCCCCCTACCCTATGTACTTCCTGAGTTCCTGACTCTGCCTCCATAGGAGAAAGATGGAGGAGCACATGGTGTGGTGATTAGGTGTTGGACTGTTTGTCCGCTTGTGAATAAAGATTAAACTGCGTTCTCAGCTCAGCTACGAGTTTCTGGTCATCTGTTACCCGCCCATGAAGCCAGCCCGGTGAAAACAACAGTCTGTCTTTCTCTCCCCCTCTCTGTCTTCCCCTCCTCTCTCCATTTCTGTCCTATCTAACAATGATGACATCAATAACAACAATAACTACAACAACAATAAAATAACAAAAGGGCAACAAAAGGAAAAATAAATTTAAAAAAATAGTTGGGAGCAGTGAAGTTAAAAAGAAAAGGGGGCAGAGGACAGAGATAGGGAGATACCACAGGTATCAGTCCATCATTTGTGAAGCTTTCCCCAGGACAACTGCTTGAACCCAGGTCCCTGACACATGGTAAAGTATGTGCATTACTGGATGAGTCATCTCCCAGTCCTCTTAAGGATTATTTTTTTTCAGAATAAAATGCTCAGAAGTCATTTTCTCGGGCTGGGAAGGCAGCATAATGGTTCTGTAAAATACTCATGCCTGGGACTCTGAGGTCCCAGGCTCAATCTTCAGCACCATCATAAGCCAGAGCTAAGCAGTACACTGCTAGTCTCTCTTCATATCTTTCTCTGTTATCTCTTTCATTGAAAAATAATAAATTATATATTTATCTTAGAATACATAAAGCAATATGTATAAGAAGTTGCTTTTACCTATTAAGAAGAGAAAGAAAAATTGGGGGAAAAGCAGGCTTGGAAAAGAACACCAGCACTGGCGTTAGAGAGATCAAGGGGAAAAGTGGGTCCAGTAGAGCACACACCTAACTCTGAGCAAGGACCTAGGTTCAAGCCTCTGGCCACCTATAGAGCAACATGTAAAGGGGAAAGCTCACAAGTAGTTATGTGCGTTCTCTCTCTCTCTCTCTCTCTCTCTCTCTCTCTCTCTCTCTCGTTCTTCCTCTTTCTCTCTCTCTCTCTCTCTCTGTGTGTGTGTGTGTGTCTCACCCCTATATCAGCAAGGGGTGGTGATGGGGATCCCACTGCAAGTGGTGGAATTAACAAGTGGAAAGTCCAGACAGCAGAAAAAGAAAGATTAAGGAGCCCATCTACAGATGACTGGCTAAAGAAGCCATGGGATATATACTCCATGGAATACTACTCCACAATCAAGAAAGATGACATTGTGTCCTTTGGGACAAAAATGGATGGAACTAGAGGTTATTATGCTTAGTGAAATAAGAGATGAAAGACAGTAACTGCCAGATGGTTTCACTCTTCTGTGGAATCTAGAGATCGGATACACATGAACTTGAAAAAGCAAAAACAATTATCAGAAGCAAGCAAACTGTTTCTAAGACTTGTGAGAACTATGGTAGTTATCTCTGTGAGGTGGGAGGATAGGGGACACAGAACTTTGTTGGTGGGTGTGGTGTGTAACTATACACAGTAATCTTACAATCGTGTAACCTATATAACCAAGTAGAAGTGTAGCCAAATAAAAAAATGGAAAAAATAAATAATAAAAGATTAAGGAAAAGGAACGGGACTCCAGGTAGTAACAGGACTTACCAAATCTTCTCTAGAATAGTTTGTGTTTAGATAGAGATAAGCAGAGTTGAGTGAAAGAGGTTACAGCACTGAAGCTTTTGTTTTTAATTTTTTTTAATTATTTTAATTTATTTATTGGATAGGGTCAGAGAAGGAAGGAAGATATAGAGAGGGAGAAAGACAGAGAGACATCTGAAGCTCTGCTTCACCACCTGAGAAGCTTTCCCCCTGCAGGTGGGGTCAGGGGCTCCAACCTACGTCCATGTACACTGTAACATGCACTCAACCAGTTTCCTCCAATGTGATGGAAAGTTCACAAGTGCAAAAAAAGAAAAAAAAAATCAATCAAACAAACAAAAAACAACTAGCAGTCATCTTTTAATCATTCTGAATTACGAAAGAAATGGCTTCCACACCTAGGGGCCAGGCTCAAACTTGGGTCACACACATGGCAAAGCAGTATAGTGAGCTATTTTGCAAGTTCTCTAGAAAACTCTTACCTTTACTCTGATTGGCTCTCAATGTTAAATGTTAAATCCACTGAAAGAGGCAAATGAAGGGCTTTCCTGAGCAATCCCAAGGATGAACTCGTTCCTAGAAGTTGTTCCTAATACCTGAGGTTATTTTCTAACCTAGCACAGGAATCCCATGTCTGAAAGTCAACATCAGGTTACTCAACTTTAACGAAAGACCTGAGTCTGTAGCTGCTTTTATTAACTGAAGTTAGTCCATGGAGGTTTTCCAGGTTCACAACAGAAGCCAGAAAACAAGAGCAGTGTTTTCAAACGTGGACTCGGTCATTGGAGAATCAGCAGCAGCTGGAGCGGCCAGCGTGGCCCCATGTCCCCAGGACCCACCTATCACAGGTGTGTGTGATGGAACATCCCTGCCTTTACTCCATACCAGTGTGATGCTAGGTCTTCTATGACCGTGTCCCGTTCTATGATTTGGTAGATGATATTGTGAAAGTGTGAACACACAGGACTGCTCCTGCAGAAATACATGGTTGTTGCCTCTTCACCTCCTAGGTTTCCTAGGAACACTCTTCTTTCTCAGAGAGGTACAAAACTAGACTGCTTGTAAAATGTAGCCCTCTATGGAAGAGCATTCTCTACCTTCAGAGGTGAGAGGAATGAGTTACCTTAACTGATGTATTACAATGGCATGTGGAATGTATCTGAATTTCACAACAGATGCCCCACCGGTAGGTTAGAGAGAAGTGAGAAAATAACCTGGCAGGGGCAGGCCTGTGCTCATTGAATGTAAGAGGAAACTGAAAATTGTAATAGTTTCCAACACATTGCCAGATTTAAAAAAAACAAAAAAACCTACATGGAGACAGCTTGTATCACCTAGTGTGTATTACTACAGTAGACAAGAAAGTCCCATTTTATCTTAGTGAGAATTCATAATCAACTTATTCTTTATTATAATTTGCCAGAGCTCTGCTTAACTCTGGCTTAAGTATTGAGCTCAGGACCTCAGAGCCTCACCATGGAAGTGTTTTGCATATCATTAAGCTCTCTCCACTAAGGCTCCATGACTTTTATTCTTTAAATACTTTACTTGCAAATAATAAGCAACGTTTTTATTTTTTGTACAGTATTTCTAAAAGCGCCTAGTCTTAAAAAAAAAAAAATCAAAACCTTACCCTTCCTACTTTCAACTTGCCAATTCTGAAATAAGTGAAACTATTTTTTATGAAAGCAAAAGTGGAAGCAACAAGAATGCAAAATCTATTTTTAAAGGATCTTTTTCTCAAAGTTTTTTTTTTTTAAACAGGGTACTGCTCAGCTCTGGCTTATTATTGTGCGGGACTGAAGCTGAGAACTCTGGGCCTCAGGCATGTAAGTCTGCCATAACCTGCCAGTGGCATCAAATTGTAAATAAGGCTTCTACCAGGCTGACCAGATAGTAACAGTTGAGAGGTAGACCAGTGAAAGCCCCCAGGCTTACAACATTTAAAAGTGTAAAAAAAAACTTTTTTATTTTTTATTTATAAAAAGGAAACATTGACAAAACCATAGGATAAGAGGGGTACAACTCCACACAGTTCCCACCATCAGAACTCTGTATCCCATCCCCTCCCCTGATAGCTTTCCTATTCTTTAACTCTCTGGGAGTATGGACCCATGATCATTGTGGGATGCAGGTGGGAGGTCTGGCTTCTGTGATTGCTTCCCCGCTGAACATGGGCATTGACAGGTCAATCCATACTCCCAGTCTGTCTCTCTCTTTCCCTAGTGGGGAAGGGCTCTGGGGAAGCAGAGCTCCATAACACACTGGTGGGGTTGTCTGTCTAGGGAAGTCTGGTTGGCATCATGCTAGCATCTGGAACCTGGAGGGTTGACAAGAGAGTTAACATACAAAGCCTAACAAATTGTTGACCAATCATGGACCTAAAGGCTGGAATAGTGCAGATGAAGAGTTGGGGGGGTCCTCCATTTTGTAGATATCTAGGACGCATATTTTAGTTAAATTCCAAAGGGCCTGTGGCTATATGAGTGTGTTCTTTTTTCTTTTTCTTTTTGCCCCTGAGCCTGAAATCTGATATGGCGGTGGATCCAAGTTATTGTCTGGGGAGATGATGTCATGGCTGGGAAAGGGATCAGAAAGCTGGATCAGGGAAGAGAGTAGCTCCCTAATATGGGAAAGGGGTATAAATACTGTTGATTGTAAACACCATCGATTTGATATTATCTGGGGCCCATAATTAGCTTAGGAGTATGTGTGGCCTCTGCATCCCTCTAGATCTGAGCTCACATTTTGTGGTCACGAGTAGGAACATTCCATGCTGCCTCAGGTGTAGCATACAGTATGTTGTCCATCCTCCCTTTGGAGGATGGAACATTCTCTACCATTGTTGATCCAAGTTGAAGGCAAGGTCCTATGGGGGCCCACAAAGGGGTCTATTTCGTTGTTCCTGACAGAAATGACCAGTAACAATGGAGAGAGGGATTTATTCGAGTTCTAGGCCCATCAAGTCTGTTTGGGAATCTCAGGACTCCCTGATTAGGGCCACAGCTGATGGAATGGCCTGATAGTGACTAAAGAGTCATCATTAAAGTATGCCAGTCTGTTGCCCTTATTCAGCTTTTGCAGTCCTTGCTTTGATAACGTAAAACAAAACAACAACAACAACAAACTATGTCATCTTTTAATCATTCTGAGTATCAAAAGGTAAGGCATCCACACCTGGCAAACAGAATAAAAAGTAATTCAGTGGGACAGAAGTTAGTCCCTGATGCCAGGGTGGCAAGCATACACTCCTTCACCCTGCTTTCTATAGAACCCAATTTTCATTAAGATGTATATAACCACTGCAATCCTGCCCAGCAGTATTTGGCCCTCTCTTTGCTGACATGCACCCCTTACTTGATGACTATTTAAGTTGTTTATTCCAATAAACTCCCAATAACCTTTGATGCCATCTCTGTGCCTTGCTGGCCACAAGGCCAAATATGTCTTCATAATCATTACGCTATCTCCATGAACCCACACAATTTCTTAGTAAATACATGTCTATAAGACTCTTATTTTTAAGGTTCTTCTTGTCCTATGGCCAGATCCATAAAGAAAAGCCCTCTTCTTAAAACTTAGGAGTTTACAAAAATTTTCCATCTTTCCTAACCAATTAAATTGGGAATGAGCGACACATCAAAACCTTTTGGGAGGGAAAAGTGTTCCCATGTAAAATGCTCATGAAAATGGCATGTTCATAAACACAGTAAGTTGTAGCAAATGTAACACATAGAAATGTACCTTGAGAACAAATGTGAGCACTTAGATTGCTTACTACTAATTATGGTATCAATGTTTATGTAGATCAAACCTCTTTAAGGGAAGCAAGCATACACTGAAAATCAGCAGGAAGCATACTGAGTGGGTAAAGTAGCCTTCAGAGGACCCATAAGAAGTGTAATTATTTTCTAATTTATTTAGGCTAAGCCCAACAAAAGAGGACTTTCTTGTTTACATGTTGCACAGGAGGTGGTTAGACTACTTTTAAAACCTTGCAGTAAGCTGCAGACTTATAAAAATACCTAGAAAGCAGATTTGAAACAGCCATAGCTTGCCAGCCCCTGTAGTTCCCAACCAATTGTAGTTATGCACCACCCCCCCACCGCCGCCCCAATTTTGCAAGATGTGTCAATATAATGAAGCATTGCTGTTTCAGAGGTGTGGTCGCCCGTTTAACATCAAAGGCTGAACTTCCACATCTTCTAGTGCTGGTGGGTAGGGGTGTGAGGGGCCCAGAGAAGTCTGGAGAGAGCCAATAGCCTTCCCAAACCTTTCCTTTTGGCATGCACATCAAAAAAGCAACTTATCCCAGCAGCCTCTAACCCTGAGCATCTGCACATAGATCTAACTCATAAATACACATGTAGTATACTTAAATCACAGATCCTTGTCTTTTTTTTTTTGTCAGCAGTTATATAATGGCTGGGGCTCAGTGCCTACACTGCTTCTGGTGGCCATTTTTTCTTCTTTCCTCCAGACCAGGGTGGGGAAATCTTTTTTTTTTTTTTTTCTGCTAAGGGCCATTTAGAGATAACATCATTCTTAAGCCATACAAAATGATCAACTTAAAAAAATAGCACTTAATGCTGTTGTGAAGAACTAGATGGCAAGTCCTGCCTGTGAATGCCTTGGCAGGGCCAGACCAAATCATTTCACTGGCTTAACAGTCAAATGCTCCCCACCCCTGCTCTAGACAGAGGGTGAGAGACAAAGAGAGAAGAGACACAGCAGCACAGCTCCATGACTCATGAAGATCCTCCCCATAGGTGCTCAAACCTGGGTCACCATGGTAGTATGTGCTCTCCACTGGATGAGCCACTGACCCTTGTGTTTTTTTTTTTTTCCCCTCCAGGGTTATTTGCTGGGACTTGGTGCCTGCTCTATGAATCCACCACTCCTGGAGGCCATTTTCTCTTTTTTTTGTTGCCCTTGTTATCGTTGTTGTTATTGCTGTCATTGTTGCTGGATAGGACAGAGAGAAATCAAGAGATGGGGGAAGACAGAAGAGGAGAGAAAGCTAGACACCTGCAGACCTGCTTCACCACCTGTGAAGCAACCTCCCCTGCAGCTGGTCTGTGCGTTTTGCACTATGTGTGCTTAACCCATTGCACTACCGCCCAGCCCCCGATCCTTATGGCTTTAAGGCCACTGAGATTATTTTGTTATACTGACATAATAGAGTAAAAAGGCTAAAAGGACATGTGCTACTTGTCCACCAGGCTGCTATACTGAGGCTTGTGTGATTGGTGCTATGTCTCCAGGAATATTAGGAGGCAAAAAGTAGATTATGTGAAGGTTATGCCAGATAAGTCTCTATTCTAAAGAAAAAATGTCATATCCCCCCCCCTCCGCTTTTAAGAGGAGTACATAGACTTTATTCATTTTCTCAGAGCACTGCTCAACTCTAGCTTAACATGGTGATGGGGATTGAACTTGGGAGCTCAGAGTCTCAGGTATAAATCTTTGGCATAAAGATTATGCTATCTAGTTTACACTATCTAATCAGCCCTAAGTACTTTTCCTTAGATAGGAGAAAGATCTTTCTTTGTTCAGAAGTATAAACGGAGAGGGATATACAGAGATAGTAGTTGTTGTCATGAGTGGCCTGGAGGGGAAGAGAGAATTGAATCAGGAAAAAAAAGGGGGGGAGACAACTATGTATAAATGTAGATAGTTGTAGAGATGATGGTTGGCCCATGTCTACAACCTTAGGGGAACTATGGTGGATTGTAGTGGGGAGACTGAAGATTCAGAACTCTGGTGGTGGGAATGGTGTGGATTCAAACCCCTGTTGACATGTAATTCTGTAATATAAAAGTAAAATAAATAAGTAAAAATAAATGGAGTCAGTGCTGAAATATGGCTCAGTTCACCATGCCATAAGCATTTCCAACTTATCTGAAACTTTATCCCTTAAACAAGGATAACCACAAATTTTAACATTAGGACATGTTCCTTCTGCTTTCAATCTATGAACAGCAGCTGAGTTTGACACTAGTGGGAGCCATCTACTTAATCTCTTTCTAATCTCTTCAGAATCACCCAGAGGAGGATAAGTAAAGAGAAACTAGAAAGTCTCTTCAGAGCAGGACTTCAACAGGACAAGTTCCAGTAATGACAACAATCATCACAGAAACAAAACAGTTATCTTCAAATTTAAATTTATTAATACATTCAGCTATGTCTGTCAGTCTACATCCAAATTTGCTACTAAAAATAAAATAGTCACATCCCATGTTAGGAATACCGAGTCTGAAAAACACTTTTTGAGTCAAGCCTATTGTATAAATAAATGACTAGTTTCTTTTCATATCAAAATTCCCATAAAAAATTACATACCCCCCTCCCCAGTTCTACCTGTAGCCATGATAAATGTAAAAATTTAAATATGACACATCCTTGTCAAAGGTGCAAAGTCTATTATTAACAGCTTTAAAATTGGCATTTGCAGAGTGTGATCATACAGTTATGTACTCATTCCCAAAGTGCAAATATTGCCATAATTTAACACTGTTTTGATTCCATTGCAAGAATTAAACATTACACAAAATTGAAAAGTACATGGAGGGGCTCTATCAGTGCCCTAAAGCCCTTCCCACTTTGGTTTCACCCAATGATGTAAACTCCAAAGTGTTCATCAGAGTTTTAGTTTACTTCACATAGCCACCACAGTATATATATTAACAAAAAGTTTCATATACATCTAAGTATTGAAGACTCCATCATAAAGGTCAAGAGTCTCAGATTACATGAACATACCCGCAAGCCCTTGCCCACCCCCCCACCCCCTGCCCAAAGCACAAACAACGGCTGAGCGTGCTTCAATCTGGGGATACAATCAATGCTTAGACATCTTTGATTTCATTTCAGTGCTATACAAAACAATAATCACCTGACTGAGTTCCGATGACTTGGGGATTGGGGTGGGGAGAAGTGCTGATCACCACCCATATTTTGTGACCAGTATGGTCCTGTCCTGCAGATAGGAGACATCTGGTCCCCCTTGCCTGCCTCCTCCCAGGCTGTCCTTGTGCTCCATAGTCTCCTTACTGGAGCCTCTTGCAAACACTCGAGTCTGGTATATTGGTCCTCACCATACAGGGCCATTTCTAAAGCTGTTGAGGTGGAGTTTCCTTGGTGACCTTCTACAGAAAACCGGCAGAGCTGCCCAGGTCCATGTTGTTCAGATATACCACAGAATCTCTCCCCCGAGGTCAGGGGAGGAAGCGGGTGGTCCCCCCTGAGAGGATGTCCTGGATGAGAGCCTCGGAATTTCACGTCCTGCCTGATCAACTCACACATTCACAGCAAGTGTGAGAAGCTGCCTGCCTGGCATTTCTTTGGCTCAGTGTCTTAATATCACTCAGGCTGTTGCTGCTTCTCCTCTAGACTGACCCCAGCCGGACAGACTGCATCCTTTGCACTCAGACAATGTTCCCTGTGATCCCCAGTTTCCTGGCTATCTTCTGTTTTGCTAATAGACTCACTGTTGTCCCTAGAGCCTCCCTGTAGCCCAGGCTCTGGAGGACACTCTTGGTCTGGGGGTTCAGAGTCTTCCTGCAGTACAGCATTTCGCTCTGTGCCTGCTTGGGGTGGGGGGCCTGGCTCAGTTTCTACCCCTGGGGGCTGGGGCGAGTTTTTGAGGTGGCAGTGGCACAGAGGGCAGGTCTCCTGCACATATAACCATTTCTTGAGACAGCCTGCATGGAAGAAATGACTGCAGGGAGTGATCACAGCAGATTTCATATCCTAAAGAGAAGAGGGAAAAAGAAACCTTGTAAATATGTTAGCTAAAATCCCTGCTGCTACTTTAAGATTTTTGGTTCATTCTCCCCCTCCCCCCCATAGGAAATCTGTAACAGAGCTGAATGGAATTCTTTTATAGTTCAGTACTAACACTTTGACATCAGAGGCTCCTCTGACGTCATAATGTCAATGCAGGTATGTTTAATGTCAAATAATGCAGATGCACTGGCTTAGTATAACTTTAAAAGTGAAAACAAAAATGATGTAAAAAGCTACCTCAACTGGGTTCTCTTAGGATGACACACCAGGGTTCTATGTATACAGTGTGTCCCGGGCTTCCACTGGCAAGGCACAGCTGTATGAGAACCTCAGAAAGTCTGTACAGTTTATTTCATGATGACTTAGAAGCAATAAGACAAAAGCAGCCACATAAAACCAGAGTATTGGCAAGGAAGCAGCAATTTCACTAGGTACAATGGATATCCAGCTTTCAAGACACGGTCTGTGAAAGCCAGTGTTTCCCAGTTTGCAGCAGAATCACCTGGAATGCTTGTTAACCACATGTATTCTCAGACACCACAGACCTAACAAATCCAGGTATCTATAAATGAGACTCAAAATCTAGTCACAGCAAGTCATCCATGTGACTTGTATGCACACTTATGTTTGATGACCACTAGGTAGGAAGTAGTACCTTGCAAAAAACATATTTGAGGAAAGAAGGCTGAAGATACAGGTTTAAGTTTTTTATTTTTATATATACACATTTGTTTAAAGTCCTACACAAGGCATTGTCACTACCCTGGAAATTCCTTGCCAACAGCTGGTAAATACCTAAAAGTTAACTTTTAAGCAGAAAGCCATCCAAGGACAAGCAGCCAGCTGAGAGGTAAGCAATTTGACTTTTTGCTTTCTGTGTGATATCACCAGGTAGTCCTAGCACCTCAAAAAAAGTGATGTGATAATGGGAAAACACAAAAATGGGACTCTTACATCCCAGATGAATAGTGAGGCGTGGGCTATGGGGTGGATGGTGGGCTTTGTCCTGCATATGGTGAGGCTGCCCAGCACAGAAGAGCCAGTGCTGATATGAGTTGAGACTGAGGAAACAATAGTTCTCAATCTCCCCAGATGTGCACCTTGCTAGCACATCTAGCTTGTATTTCCCTCTACAATCTTACTCTAGTCTTATCAACATACACAAATATAGGCAGATTCACTTAAATGAACAGCAGCCTCAGACAGACATTCCCTGTACACACACTTGACACAGGCTACAACACGAGCTCCCCTCCACCCCACGCATGCTCACCACACTGTCTGCATTGCTCCCTCTACTCCATTGGCATCATCTACATTGAGGTCCCACCAGCCCATGCTGTTATAAAGAACGGTTATAAATGAATAGCTCCTCCAGCTGTCCAATTTCTGTGTATACTTCCAACAGTACAGCCCATACTGGGTGCTTTGTTTCCAAGCTGATTTAAATATAGTTTAATTTTTAATAAAAGGTGATCATCAGCTTTTTGTGTCACATGGGCATGGTGGTGAGCCAACTGCAGGGTCCATTAACCAGATCCTCTACTGTATCTCCTGGTCCCACCTTCACCTCCACCTCCACTCACATCTGTTGTGCCCCTCTCTTCCTAAGCACCCCCAACCACAGGTAAGCACACGCTCCCTCCATCCCAGAATACAAGAAAGAACAGAATCTTGGCACACCACTTTTCAGGAGTTGCTAACTCCTTCCTGATTGATATAGTATGTGTGTGTGTGTGTGTCTCTATTTAGAAATATAAAATACACCTGACCTGTTTTTCCTTTTTTTTTTTACGGGTGAGCAATAATGTTGAAAATAACAGTACATTAGAACTTGAGGGAATGCATTACAAAAAACTTAGAAATAAAATGAGTGGGTGGGAGACAGTTTGCTTGGTAGAGTGCATACTTTGCCACACATGAAGAATTGGGCTTGAGCTTCTAGCACCACATAGGAGCACCATGCATGGCACCAGGGGAAGCTTTATGAATGGTGGGTCAGTGTTCTGGTACCTCTCCTTCTCCATCTCTGCCTCTATTCCCCCCCCCCTTCTGTCTCATTCTCCTTTTCTGAAATTAAAAGTGGGGGGGGGGGGAAATCTGATGGGCAGTGAAATCATACTGGTCTAAGGGCCCAGCATCAAAATGAAGGAAAACCGTAATTATTTTACCAATTAATAATTTCTTAAACTTCCCCCACTCGTAGTCCTATATGGAAATTTAAGTTGAATCTGGTTAATTTGCTTATGGTCCCAAGGGATACCTTATCATTCACCCAAGTGGATTCTCACTGTGAGTTACCTGATAACAGATGGCACAAATATCATTATGCTTTTCAAGTTGCTCTTTTGTAGCAATGGGTAGTGACTTAATCTTATTCACAGCATCCCTACGGAGAAGGAAGCTCTTCCACCCCAGCTGGGCCCGAAGCCACACATTATAGTAGGAATGGATAAAGATGATCATTGAACCCATGACTGTCCACTCTCCAAAAATGGTCTCTGAGACGCCATAGGCCACCACACAGAGGGCCACGAGAAATTCCAGCAGGCGATAAGTACCATTCACATAATAGATGACATCATCCATATTCTCTACTGGCTCTTTCCTGAATTCCTCAACCATAAATAAGACATAAATAAAAAGTGTTCCCAAAACCTGGTAATAAAGAAAGTAATAATGTATATTAAAACACAGTGTGATCACTAAAGAGGTTTTCCAGACTTTAAATAAGAATACATTGCTAGTAATGGCAAACTTAACATCTAGAGTAGTCACTTGTATACTCTGGTCTCAGTAATCCAGTTATCAGTAACAAAACCCAGACCTTAAGGTATAACTTTGCTCAAATGACTGATTAGTAATCAGCTGCCTTTGACTCACAATTCTCCTTTATTCTCCAGGTTACTAAAATCCACCCAAATTCTACATACTTTTTTGTTTTTCTAATTTGGCAGTGGTATCAGAGCTTTCATAGGACCTTTTACTTCTAGAAGTAATAATGAATAAAGCTTTACTGACAGCACCACTATTTCTTTTACTTACTATCAGTCAGCAAAGACCCACGTTTCAGTTACAATAATCATTTCTAGAAAGTGTGAGACAGAGAGAAGTACAGATTAAGTCTAACACACACACCACATACTTATTTGTATTGTAAGGTGATATTTTTAAGTGGACATTAACTTTAAAAATGTGCTCCTGGGGGTCGGGCGGTGGCGCAGTGGGTTAAGCGCATGTGGCGCAAAGCGCGGGGACTGGCTTAAGGATCCTGGTTCGAGCCCCCGGCTCCCCTTCTCTGTCTTCCCCTCCTCTCTCTGTCCTATCCAACAACGAATTGCGTCAACAAAGGCAATAATAATAACCACAACAAAGCTACAACAAGGGCAACAAAAAGGGGGAAAAATAAATAAATAAAAATAAAAAAATAATAATAATAAAAAGTGCTCCTAAAAGGCTATAAAATCTATTGTTCTATATTTACTTATCAGTTTAAGACTGTATGGAATATGATGACAAATGAATCTAATGAACTATATTTAAAATGTTGAAAAAACAAGTTGCAAAGTTTAATTTTATTAAAAAGTACAGTAACATAGACAAGTCTAATACTTTAATAGCCTACCTTCTAACTCTTTTAAGCAAATAACATAATTTATTTAATATACTTATATATAAATTTGTGTTCTAGTGAAAAGGGGAAGAATTTAAAGAGGCCACCTGTAATCTTGGAGGGGTGAAGAGGGGAGAGCCTAATCCCTTAACTTTACAGAAATTAACTCACTTAAGGAACATTGGTTATCATACGAAATAATTATCTTGTGCTTACCTGAAGAGAGGTGAGAATGCTACTAGAAATAATGATGAGGAGCCAAAAATCCATGTGGAAAAACTGGCAAATCATGTAAGCCATATAAGCAGGGAATACCAGTAAAAATAAACAAAGGCTCACAGCACGAAAGTGTTTCCATAAACTCCTGGAGAAAGAAAAGTGCTCTTTTAAAGTAGCTGTCATAGTAGCCCAAGTACATGAACAACCAACGTCTTACATTCCACACCTACCTGAGCACCTCTTCCCCATCATCACTGTTGTAAACTTGTATTTTTCTTGTCTCTATTCTATTTCAATTGCCAAATATCCTCAACCTTTAATTATTTTTTTTCATAACAATTCACTTTCAGTTTCATTCTTTTTCTTAACAAATTCACATTTCTGTGGCATTTAGACAGATTTCAGAGATCTTGTCATGATTTTCTCTTCCCACTGCTCCAGCCAATGACAAAAGCTATGTGTGAATGCAATGTCACATAGGGGTCACAGGTTCTCACATCAAGGGCTTGGTGGGGGGGCTAAGCACCACTGGCCCTTGTTCCCTTGCTGGCCTTTCTCAAGCTGGGCCCTGACGTACCCCAGATACTACCTCCAGATCCATCATCTTCCTAAAGCTCCACTAGTGTAATGCTGTCAATATCTTATCAAATTGCACTCACTTTTTCAGTCAAAACTTGTCAACACATGTTTCTCACAATCAGCCAAGATGGGTAATTAACTGTCCTCCCTAAAACAATACAAGCACTCTTATATCCCACAAGAAATGCCTCTACTCCACTTCCTAGTTTTCTAAATCATTTAGGCTACTTAAGGTAAAGAAATATATTTATACAGGTAATATATATTCTTTCTCCAGGAAATTATTTACCCTTCTCAGAATTAATAACAGCAGTTAGCAGCAATATGCCCATGAATTATCCCAATTACATATACATATTTATATAGTATTACTATGTCTATTTTTTCCCCCAGAGACAGAGCTGGAGGGAGGGGGAAAATACCACCAGCACCAAAGCTTCTCTAGTGGAGTGGCTCTGGGCTCAAAGTTGGTTCACGCACATGGAAAATTAGGTCCATTCACTATCCAAGGGAGCTGTCCTGTTGGCCCTCAAAAATGCTTTGCAAATCACTTTGCTGAGGAAATGTTGATATGCGTGGTTGCAGTCAGAAGGGTAAAGTTCCACATCTCTCCCAGATGGGTGTCACCATCCAGTCAACTGTCAGCCTCCTAAAGGGTACTGGATTTGTAATAGATTTCCACCCTTTTGTCACTGTCACATTCATTTTTAGGCTAACCTCTCAAGTCACTTTTGTGGGTAGATGACCTTCCCAGTATGTCCTGGAACCTCACCTCCCCAGAGCCCTATCCCACTAGGACAGAAAACAGCTGGGGGTATGGACCAACCTGCCAACGACCATGTTCAGTAAAGAAGCAATTATAGATGCCAGACCTTCCACCTTCTGCACCCCAGAAAGAATTCTGGCCCATACTCCCAGAAGGATAAACAGGAAACCTTCCAATGAAGGGGGTAAAATATGGAACTCTGGCAGTACGAATTATATAGAATTGTACCCCCTCTTACCCCTCAACCTTGTTAATCATTATTAAATCACACACACAAAAAATTTTTAAAGGAATCTTTTCTACTTAAAGGCTCAAAATATATTAACGTTAAGTATAGTGTTAGGGTTTTCTTTTTTTTTTTTGGTATTTGGATATTTAAGATTAATCAGAATTGATTTTATTTACTTATTATAATGACAGAAGCTAGACTATTGGCTTATGGTGGTGCTGAGGACTGAACCTGGGAGCTCAAAGCCTCAAGTAGGAAAGTCATTCGCATAACCATTATGGTGTTTCCCCAGCCCAAGTCTCTAATATTTTGGAGTTGATTCTTTTGATTGTGGCAAAAGACAGAAACTGAAATGATTTTCAAATGGCTTCCAAATGGAAGTCAATCTTTTCCAGCTACATGTCCAGCTTCCATTCCTATTCATCTAACATACCACTCTGTCACACACTAGAAGCTCATGCATACACAGATCCATTAGAGGGCTCACTGTTTCACTGGTCAAGTTGTATACACCTGTGGTAATATCACAAAAGCTAATGCTATTTCTTACTATGAGTGAAATAAAATGTCCTTGGCAAGTTGTCTGACTAGTAAAGGTGTTATACTGGCTACACAGAAACAAGTTGTGGGTATTTATACTACTTTATGGAAATGTTTGTTTAAAATAGGGATAATCTGGGGTCGGATTTTGGCACACCCAGTAGAGCACACACAAGTTATCATGTGTAATAAAGAAGGTTCAAGTCCCCAGTCCCCACCATTGGGGGGAAAACACAAACAGTGTTGCAGGTATTTCTTTTTCTCCCTATATTTTACTATCTATCAAAACATGAGCAATGGAGTCATACAAGTACTGAACCACAGTGATAATCCTAGTAGCAAAATGATTTAACAGCAGCAACAATAAGAAGATAATAGTGATAATCTGCTCATCAAAGTTTGGTAGAAGCTTATCTGCAGGGCCAAGATGGCCATTTCATTCATTTTAAAACTTCTAGAGCTACCCAAGCTTTTGAGTCTTCTTGAATCAGTTTTTGTAGGTTGTATTTTCTTCTAATTTGTCTACTTCATTTGTTTTAAACAATACTGATGGGCCAGTAGAAAGCTCACGCAATGTAGCATACACAATGTAGCATGCAGCCAAGTGAAAGGGTTTAAACCCTAGCACTAATTGCAAGCATAACACCAAAAGTGGGGCAGCAGTGCTGGCTATATTTCTCTATCTTCTCTATATATGCAATAAACAGAATTTTAAAAATTATCATGGTGAGCTGGGGAGAGAGTATGATGATTATGCAGTAAGATTTTCATGTGCAACAAAAGTCCCAGGTTCAATCCCAAGTACCACCACAAGCCAGAACTAAGCAGTACTCTGGTAAAGAAATAAAATAAAAATGATTTTTTAAAAAATAAAATTATCCTGGGTGTGATGGCATCATAAATGCACAATGCATAATACTCTCTTATTACCCCCTTATGCAATTGTATTACAGAACTACAAACAGGATCCTAACAGTTCATTCTTGTTTTATCCTCTCACAGACAAGCATCTCAGGCTAACGCTGCTGCAGAAACAATACTAAACACTCATGTTAAAACCTAGTCCACACATTACACTTCTCAATTTTGCTCCTGTCCTTCTAATTTCCCCTGTATTTGTCTTGGAGGAAGAAACTAGTATCAAAGTTGTCTCCACATGCTGGAGGAACCAGGACTGGATTTTATCTGTTCCTTTTCTTTTCTTCCCCCCCCCCTTTTTTTTTCCCAGAGCACTGTGTAGCTTTGGTTTATGGTGGTGGTGCGGGGTTGAACAGGTGACCTCAGAGTCCCTGGCATGAAAAGTCTGATCGCAATAAACTACAGGTGTTTATCTAAACTTTCTATAATATTAAATAGCCATTCTAACCACCTGAAACTTTTTTCAGAATGTCTGACAGCATGGACTATGATGACAGATGAATCTAACGAACTATGCTTAAAATGTTAACTTGGGATGTGTAAAAAATCCTATTAGCAAAATTCAAACTTCCTAAAGGCCAAGTACCCCTTTATTCATAGCAAATTCATGTGTACCTCAAAAATCAGTAATGAGTCTGTGTGTGGATAGAAAGCTAGGGGAAAAAAAGAGTGATACTGAATTGTAATTAATTCTTTAGAAAACATCTTTGTATAAATTGTAATAAGTCAAAAGTATTTTAAGATACCAAATATTTCAATTTTTATTCCTTAGAGAATTCCTCTATTATATGAATGTGAATTCAGTTACAAATTTCATCTGGTCTTATGAGGCATCAAGGATTCTTATTATAACTTCACTGAGTTACAACTGTCTAAAAGGTCATCAGTAAGACTACTTTTCCCATAAATGCTTATCCTTATAATTATCTGACAACCTTTTTCTTTCCTTCAATTATATTTCTTTAATGATCTCTTTCCTTTCAGCATTACACAGAATAACATAAATATTATATTTAACTGGACTATATATTTCTTACCCCCACCCCAGTCCACAAATATCCTCTGTCATCAGATAAGAAGTTAATGTAGAGAATGTTGTGGCAGTTCCTTACTTGTCTCTGGAAGCCCCAAGCGCCAGCACAATGGGGTCTGCAATCTCCAGCATGGACTGCAGGATGGACGCAACCACAATGAAGAGGATGATGCTGAGCAGAAAAGCCCTATGCACCACTTGCAACTCAATCAGGCCTGTCTGCACTGCCAGGATCAATAGCGTAACACCTTCTGTCATGCCCCTAAAAGGCATAAAAAAAAAAAAAGAGGCTAAGGAATTCTGGTGGTGGGAATTGTACTACTCTTCTTATCCTATGGTTTTGTCAGCATTTCTATTTTATAAAAAAAAAAAAACAAAAAAAAAAAAACAGGATCTTGTTTAATTCTATGGAAAAATAATGCTAAGATAGAAATTGTTTTTACAGTATCAGTATAAAAAGACATAATGTGGTTTATCATCACATCTTTAAAACACACAGCTACTACTTGAGTATACAATGGGGGACAATGTCTATGACAGAAAAATAAAAGTTCTCTAACCAAGCTTTGGTACTGAATCAGACATCTCTACATTGCTAAATAACCACTGAATTATGCATCTATTCAACTACCAAACATTAAATCTTCAGCCAATATCTTCATCAAAGACCCTAAGAAACAGAACACAAATACATTTTTTTGAAATTCAATTTCCACATAGAAAATATATGCAAAGTCCTAAGACCTTTTATACTCTTCACTTATAAGTCATTCATTATTGAACTGTTGGAAAAGCCAAGTTGTATTTTTCTATGCAAAAATGTGTCATGACTTTCCCAACACCCCAGTAGAAAGAATTCTCACAAATAAATGAGAAATGAGCAAAAGATCATTGTTGGTTTTGAAACCATGAATTAACAAACAGTTCAAGGTCTAGTGGCCTAAGCACTGGCAGGGAATATGAGAAAAAGTAAGATCAAGACTGAGATATAAACAGATAAAACCATTATGGAGAAAAACTGCTAATAAATATAAACTGTACACACATTATTTAACACTTTATATAGACAATGAGTATAGTCCAGACTGAAAAATTCTGTAGTAAAACCAACCTGTCTTCAAAAAATAAATGCAAAAAAAGATAGTTAGAGAGGGCAAGGACTTAAACATTAACCAGAGAACTAAGAGATATTGACCAATTTTAATATGGGCATTATTTGATCTTCATTTATTTTTTTTAAAAAGTTAAACTAGTTTAAAGAATTAAGGAAATTTGAACACCATATGAGTATTTGTCAAGAATTTTTCTTTACTAGGAATAAACATTCTATTATCATTATGCCTTTCTTTTCAACAGATCCATAGACTGAACTATTAACAGGTAAAGTAATAACACATCTGGGAGGTGTGTCAACTAAATGCAGCCTACATTATGGGAGAGTGGGTAGAGTGAGTAGAGTTGATGAGGACAAGTTCAACACAAGACTGGCCACATTACTGGATGGAGGTAGCAAATTCATTTTACTATTTTCTCAACTGTGTAGGTTTAAACTTTTCCTATTTAAGAGGAATATGAAACAAAGATACACATAGCAACATTATTATTTTAAAAAAGAAAAGAAAAAAAGGTGGGGGGTAGGGGAGATACCACAACAGGTTAAGTGCACATTTTACCTTATAAGGAACCAGGTTTTAACCCTACAGGAGGACCCTTCACAAGTGGTGAAGCAGGTCTACAGGCATTTATCTTTCTTCCCCCCTCACTATTCTCCCCGTCCTCTCTCAATTTCTCTCTGTACTATAAAATAAAATAGAAAGAAAAAAAAAAAAAAAAGGCAATCAGGAGCAGTAGATTCCATATGTGGCACCAAGACCTAACTGGTGCTAACCCTGGTGGCGAAAAAGAAAAAGAAGAAAAAAAAAACACATATAGCAACCAGTATCACCTCGACATTTTTCGCTTTGGATTGTGTCCTGAGACATCAGGTGTGGAATGTCAACCCTCTAGCTCCATAACTGTGCTGAGACCTAGGTCATAGGACTCCTTAATTCCATTTCAGATGGTGCACTTCCAAACAAAGCCTCAAATCCTAGATATAGACCAGGGCCCATGAGATAGGGCATATGTGCACATGTATCCATAAGTTAAGGGAATATATACACCTTAAAAGCAATAGCACACAATAGTTTGCAGTGAGTCAATAAATGCAGCAAGTAGATGGAAAGACTAAAAAAGACACCATAAATTAGCTAATCAAATAGTTTCTATTTAGGCCTAGACACCCACCTCACCTATTACACTTCCTTTAATTACTCACTACAAAGCTAACCTTGTCAGACAATGTAAGGGTTACAAAAACTGGATAAGGGGAAGAGACTGGCATACTAAAATAACTGCTGATCTCAACCTAATCAATACAACGAGTACCACCTCAGCAAGCTTTTTACTTCAGACTGTCCAGAGGCATCAGGCATGGAATGTCAACCCTTCAACCTCATTACTCAGGTGAGACCTTTCCTTTCATAGGATTCTCTAATTCCATTTCAGGTGGTTCACTTCCTAACAAAGTCCAAAACCTAGATATAGACCAGGTCCCATGAGATAGGGCATGTTCACATGTATCCATAATTTAGGGCAAAATATATACCTGACAGCAAAAATGCACAATAGTCTGCAGTGAGTCAGTATATGAAGCAAGCAAGTAGAAAGACCTAAAAAGATACCATAAAGTTCCTAATAGTGTCTATTTAGATGTAGATAACCTCCTCACCTACCTCCTATTTCACTTCCCTCAGTCACTTCAAAGCTAACTTTATCAAAGTAAGGACTGCAAAAGCTGAATAAGGACAAGAGACTGTCACACTTTAACGATGACTCTTTAGTCACTATCAGGCCACCCCATCAGCTGGGGCTCTAGGCAGGGAGTTCTGATATTCCCAAACAGACAAGATAGGCCTAGACCTCGAATAAACCTCTCTCCATTGTTACTGGTCATCTCTAGGAACAACATATATGACCTTACCCTCAACATGGATTATCACAGTAGAAAATGTGCCATCCTCTGAAGGGAGGCTGGACAACATACTCTATCTTCCACCTGAGCAAGATGGGTTCCGAAATTGGGGCAGCTTGGAATGTTCCTACTCATGACCACAGAATGTGAGCTCAGATCTACAGGGATGCAGAGGTGACATAGGTTCCTAAGCTGAATATGGGCCCTAGATCACATCAAATTGATGGGGTTTACAGTCAACAATATTTATAGACCTTTCCCATATATGGGAGCTACTCTCTTCCCTGATCCAGCTTTCTGGTCCTTTTTCGAGCCATGACATCACCTCGCCAGACAATAACTTGGGTCCACCTGTGTATCAGATGTCAGGCTCAGGAAGAAGAAAAAAAAAAAACACTAGTATAAGTCATGGGCCCTTTGGAATATACCAAAATATGCCTACTACATTATGTACAAAATGGAGACCCCCAAATCTTCATCCGCACTAATCCAGCCTTTAGGTTCATGATTAGTCAACAATTTGTTTGGGTTTATATATTAACTCTTCTTTCAGCCACCAGGTTCCAGATGCTACCATGATGCCCACTGGACTTCCCTGGGCAGATGATCCCACCAATGTGTCCTGGAGCTCCAGTCCCCCAGAGCCCTGCCCATTAGGGAAAGAGAGACAGGCTGGAAGTATGGATCGACCTGTCAACACCATGTTCAGTGGGGAAGCAACTACAGAAGCCAGACCTTCCACCTTCTGCACCCCATACTGACCCTGGGTCCATACTCCCAGAGGGATAAAAATAGGAAAGCTATCGGGGAGGGGATGGGATACAGAGATCTGGTGGTGGGAATTGTGTGGAGATGTACCCCTCTTATCCTATGGTTTTGTCAGTCTTTCCTTTTTATAAATTAAAAAAAAAAAAGAATAGTAAAGTTTTCAAGGGGTGGGGTTGGGGGGTGGATGGGATATGGAGTTCTGGCAGTGGGAACTGTGTGGAATTATACCCCTTTTATCCTATGATCTTGTCAATATCTCTATAAATAAAAAAGAAAGAAAAACATGTATTTTTATGTGTAGACTAAAAAAAACCATACTAAAGGAAGAAATTAAGGTGCAGAACAGTACATATAGAGGTTCTCAACCATCTCTGAAACAGAGTTTAGAAAAGTGGCTCAAAGATATAGCACATGCCTTTTATACCCAAGGGTGAGATAAACATTGCAGAAAAATAAGAAAAGCAAAACAACATAAATTGTAATAAAGCAATGCTTCCCTCACAGTAAAAAGAAAATTTTAAATCTCATTAATCTATGAAAAGAAAGTATCCAATATCCAAAGTGTTAGATAAGAAAACTATATCTAACTTATATATAGACATTTACTTTTCCTTAGTACATTAATTTAAAAAAAATTTTTTTAAATCTCAGTCAGGAAAATATCACTTCTTCAAGTTCTACCTAAGATATGAATTTCTAGAGATATTCCAAGTAAAAAGCTTACCGATTCATGGCAGGGTCATTTATGAATGCTCGGTAACCCTGAAGGTAAAACTTGCAGAGTGTCAGGACACCCAGAGCCACAAAAGAAACGGTGAAGACCAGACCCAAAAGGGAGTAAGGAGTGCTGCAGCATTCAGCAATACTAGGAAAAAAGGAAAGGGGGGGGCAGGGACAGACATAAATTTTCTATTTGGGGTAAAAACATTTTAAAACATTAAAGAACCACCCAAGGTATGTGTTCCTCATTGAATGCCCAAAACCAAATTCAAGGTGAAATCACCAAACTACTCCATTAGTAATTTAAATCTATTTTTGTTATCATACTTACCTACATACCTTTATCTCTTTAGAAAATGATCAATGCATTTCATGAGAGACAGTTTTGTTATTTATCTACCATTTCTTCAAATGTAAAATTCTGAATTTAAATCTTGTTCAAATGTTAAATGAAATAAAAAATGTTGATATAAATGTTCCAAAAAATTGCTGTTCTAAAGTGTTGGCTTTTCAAACTATTCATAATTTCCTGCTAATATGGTCATTTGTCAAAATCCTTATTTGACCAAACTGCTACGGTGAGGGTTAGGTGGGGATAACCAGTACTGCTCACAACCTAGTTTTTATGTGAAAACATCTAATGTATATGATGTGGAGGAAATGTCTGGTTTTCTGTAGGAGACAAAATATCTACTAATCATGATAGTAAATAAAAGTAATTTTAAGACAGTCTTAGAAGTCATATTTCTGAAGTTTGACAAAAATTACTACATAACGTTCAAATTTTGTCTAATAATTTAAAAATATGACAATTATAGCTGAAAATACTAAAAACTGTATTTCATGCTCACTGGAAAAGAACATATTACTAAAGGTTTGTATTTGGTCTCTAGAAAACTCCCTATATTAAGAAAATTCTTTTAACCTAAATAGTATAATTTAATAACATTTTCAAGAACACATTCTTTTTCTTTAGAACAGAATGTAATGTTTGTCAGACAGCATACTAAAAGTAAACAAAGATCTTAAGCAGTAGTTTTAGGGAGTGAAAGGGCTTGGAAAATGTATAAAAATTTCCTTTTTTTCCTTTTAAACCAGATCCCGGAGCACTGCTCGGCCACAGGGCCAGGAACCTGAGGCCTACAAACTTCAGACATGAAATTCTGCTATCTCCCCCAACCTCTTCCCCATCTCATTTCAATATGACATTCTCTTACTGCAAAAGAAAGTTTTGAATTTTTCAATTTGTTTACATATGCTTTTTATTTCATCATCATATTCTGGGAAACATGCAATCTTTTTGTAAATAAGTTGTTTGCTGGCAAGAAATATAAACATAACCTAGTACACAATGACAATGAATAATACAGAAAGTGAGATACTCTGAAAGAGTATACTAAGTAGAAAACAGAAATAAGAGTTTAATTTAGCAAGATAGCTAAATCTCTTCTAAAAATCTTAGAATTATTTATTTTGTAAATAAGTCTGAATTCATTGTTAGAATGGGTAACAATCTGGTCTCAAGCACAGGCAATCCCAGCACCACACTTACAACCCTATAGCCCTAACCACAAGGCTATCACTATCTTTAAGTTATTATTTTGGAGATAATTTAAAAATTCTGCATAAAAATTAGTAAAGTCCTGGCCCCTTGGAATATAGCTTAAAATAGGCTTCCTAGCCTTTTCTAAAATGAAGACCCCAAATCTCATCTGCTATACTTTTACCTTTAGGTTCCTGATTATTAAACAATTTGTTCTGATTTGTATCTTAATGCTTTTCAGCCACCAAATTCCAGATGCTACCATGACACCAACCTGACTTCCCGGGGCAGTCCAGACCAATGTGTCCTAGAACCCCACCTACCCAGATCCCTATTTCCACTAGGGAAAGATAGAAGCAGGGTGGGAGTATGGATCGACCTGTCAATGCCCATGTCCAGCAGAGAAGCAATTACAGAAGCCAGACCTTCCACCTTCTGCACCCCATAAAGATCTTTGGTTCATACTCCCAGAGGGATAAAGAATAGGGAACCTTCCTATGCGCAACTCTGGTGGTGGGAATTGTACCCCTTTTATCCAATGGTCTTGTTGATCATTATTAAAACAATAAAAAAGTAAAAAATTAAAAATTTTCAGCATAAAGTCTCCCATAGTCACATCAAAACAAATAGCTATGAACTTAATAATGAACAGCCATTAAGAAGTTTAACTGATCTATTACATGTTTGTGAAAGTTACTTATTAAACATATTTTAAGACAACACAAATTCTGATTCATACTAGTGAGTTTTTCCTACTTATTTGTTTAAATAAGCATTGTCCTACAACATTTTTAGTTGGTATTTAACTTGTATACATACTCCCGGGGGGCTATAAATAGGTCTCAAACTCCTCTTTCCCCTGTACTTCATGTAGTGTTCTATTATTTTGCATGGCTGAGAAATAAAGGCTCAGAAACTAGCTCTAAACTTTTATCTGTTTGTGTTTACTTTCCAGGAGCGTGGCATTCAAAACTTCTTTTTCTTTTTGCTGCTGGGGATTTTTGCACCTGGGCAATTTCATGATTCACTATTTTTTCTCCCCCAGCCCCCTATATCAGGTAGAGACAGACAGACAGACAGACAGACAGAGAAAAAGGAAGGGAGGGAGAGACCAAGAGGAGAAGAGACAGCATAGCACTGCTCCACCACTACTGAGGCTTTTCCTTGTGCCATGATGTTCCTATCTGGTGGCTGGGGACTCAAATTAATTAGGTTCTAGCACATTGCAGTAAGGCTTGGTAGGGTGTGCAATCTACTGGGTGAGCTGTCTCCCAGCCCACCTTCATCACAGCTTTTTAAAGTGGAAATGAGCCAGGGAACCAAAACATATAGCCATGTTAGATTCTGAAGGTCTGAGATTTAAAGTCAGAATGGGAAAATAACAAATGTGGATTCAGCATATGCTGACCACAAAGACAATGTAAGAGAGAAGTCTTGTGACTTGACATTTGTTCTTAAAACATTAATTTTAACAACTACACCTCCCCCCGCCCTCCACACACACGCACCATTAGTACTTCACCATTCTGGGTAAATATTTTCAGAAAGAGACAAAAGACAGGGAGAGAGGGAAAGATGCTACAGCATCAAAACTTTCCCAGTGTGGTGGGAACCAGGGTCAAATCATGGCAAAATAGGTACTCTCCTGAGGTGAGCTAGCTTGCAGGCCCAACAACTAAGCTTTAAAATCCTTTTTTAGAAAAGTCTTTGAACTTTTGGGGGCTAAATATTGGGATATATTACATATTCAACTCACCAACTATTTATCTCAATACTAAAAAGGTAGAACTTTATAAAGAAGAGGGCAAATTGAAAGTGTGTTAAGTCAGAGAGTAAGGTCAGATATGGTCTGAGTGTCAGCACTGCTTCTCTCAGCAGCAACACCTGGAGTAGGTAACTCTTGGTGCAGTTTCCTCAACTATAAACTGGCAATAACAACAAAGGCACCTCTGCTGCTGTAAAGACTGTATTTAGGAACATGACTGGCAGTCATTACTCAATACAGAAAGCCATTTTTAGTGACACATTTTTCTCTTATTTAGCCAATGATTTATCCTGAAGTTAAAAAAAAAAAAAAAACATTCCTACAATTTGCTGTACATCTCTGCACAAATCATTTACTACACTTTGATCCACAGCATCACCAAATATACCACCTTTACAATGTCACCACCTCCTGACATTGCCAGGCTCCAGCAATCGCTAAGTGAAAATCTCATTTTAATTAAGCACAAAGTAGAGTAGTAAGACTGATGAAAGTTGTGAAATTTATTATTCCTAGACCATGTATCTCTAAAGTTATAAATAGCACCACACATTCTTATTAATTACCTTGTCAGGAAAAGGAAAAGCAGCCTTTCACGTGAGGCGGGCTGATCTCGAGTACTAAAATAGGAGTAAATCTGCAGAGCAAATAAGACGAGCCAAAAAACCATGAAAAGAACAGGGACCACCAGCTGATTCCACAAGGACATTCCCAAGGCTAGAAGGCCATATACCTCCACTACCTGAATAAGAAAATTAGGTAAGAAAGGATCTTGTATCACTTCAGCATACTTTTGAACACAAAAGAGTTTAAATTATTTAAAAGACAAATTAAAAAGCTTTTTAAAATTGCAACACTGCTTCAACTAAATGTCTTCAAAGTTACCTCTATAAATTTAGTTAGTAAACAGTATATTTTAAAAAATACTAACTTTGCATTCCTATTAACACTTAAATCACTCATCAAACGGCAACAGTAAATGGCTCTAGTAATTCAAGGATAAGGTCAGAATAAAGTCACATTCAGTATAAAACTGCCTCCAAAGTAGATGGAGGAGCCTGGTAAACCAAAATACTACAAACTAGCTGCAATGATGCAATACTGGGACAGATCAGAGGAAAGGGGGGAACTGCCAATAATAGCACTTTGACAAATCACTTCTTCTTGCACCTCTTAGGTATTAACAAGCAACATTTTGTATTGGGTTGTTGGAAAAGTCATGATGCATTTTCCTATGCAAAAATATGTCATGACTTTTCTGATAACCCAGTAATTGGTTTTCCAAATGTGTAGTGGTGGAAAAAAGTTAAACCTGATAAAACTGATCAGGGACCACAAAGGAGACTTAGCAGTAGAACATAGGCCTTGCATACCCAAGTCCCTGGGTATCTTCAATGGCTGAGCACTACTCTGGTATCTCTCTCTCTCTCTTTCAAACAATAAATTTATTAATCTATAGAGTTAATATATCAGCCTTCCAGTTTATTAAATAATCTCTTATGAGACTCATAATCTGCTTGTGCCCAAGAGCATAAATATAACCAAGTCTGAGTTACAGGCCAGGGACCAGGCTCTGGTAACACAACAGAATTCTACCAGGAAGCTTACACTCTTATCAGAGCAGGCAACTAACTAGTCTTGCTTGAATCTCAGTGTGTTACCCAGGATGTTTCAATAAACTATAAAAATTGTGAATTTAAATACACAGATTTGCTAGTTGTTCTAGTTTCAAAATATCTATCGTTAATATTAATGATTTTTAAGTATTAGGTTAAAGTACACAGAAGTCAGTCTAAATTAAAAATTTTTCTCTAAATCAAATCTTTTCTAAAACTTACTCATGATTAATCTCTATTTTACCATAGCTAGAAAGTATTGAAAACAAAGTTGTCCAGGGCCAGATGCTGGCGCACCTGGCTAAGAACAGATGCCTCAATGCTCAAGGACCCGGGTTCAAGCGCCCGGTCCCCACCTGTAGGGGGGAAGTGTCACAAGTGGTAAAGTAGAGCTGCAGATGTCCCTTTCCCTATCTCCCCCCTCCTCTCAATTTCTGGATAATAAAGTTGCCCAAATGGATGCAAGATTATTATTAACAAAAAACTGATCACTGTGTGGTAGACTTTTTTGTTGTTGTTTCTTTACATTCAAGAAATAGATGACTAAATAATCTGGAAATTTTCATTTCCTACCTATCCACAGCTGTTTCCTGGTCACAAATTTCATAACATAATTTATTTTCAATTACAGCACCTAGTAACACCTGAGTCTGACAGTAACAAAAAGGGTAAACATATACGAAAAAGAGGCTTTGATTACAGTAATCAAACATTTAGTTTCCAATTATTATTACTATGTAGTATCTACTCTTTATTATAAACTAGTATGTTACCACAGTGTCAGAGAAAAAGAACTCAATTTATGTTCTTGCTCTTTATACAACTACATTTCTTCCCTATGAGACACCCCGATTCAGAGTCTGAAAATTCCACCTCTTGTTTAGAAGATGACTTACTTCCAAGAAAAGTGCCTATTCTGTAAGGTAAATAAAAGTAGATGGTCAGGCTAAAGCCAAGAATTAAAAGAAAAAAATTCTGGGTAATCTGCCCCTAGTACCACAATAACCAGAATAAAAGCTGCCTCATTGGTTGTATTGTTCAGTCAGACAATTTCCTGTACCTCCAGGATATAAATATATAGTTTTGGATATAGACACAATTTTAAGATTTATTTTATATAGTGAAATTTATCGATTAAATTGAATAGAACTATCTATGTCCTGGATATTTACTGTTTGTGCTTGGCAAAAATCTACTTGAAGCAAAGGCTGGGGAAAAAATATAGGAGACAGAAACATGGAGTGCTAACAAAGGTCTCACCTACAGTTACTTAAAGACTATAATCAGGGAGTCGGGTGGTAACGCAGCGGGTTAAGCGCAGGTGGCGCAGAGCACAAGGACTGGCGCAAAGATCCCGTTCGAGCCCCTGGCTCCCCGCATGCAAGGGTGTGGCTTCACAAGAGATGAAGCAGGTCTGCAGGTGTCTCTCTCTCCCCCGTCTTTCCCTCCTCTCTCCATTTCTCTCTGTCCTATCCAACAACAATAACAACAACAACAACAACAGTAGTAATGACAACAATAAAACAAGGGCAACAAAAGGGAATAAAGAAATAAATATTTAAAAATAATTAAATAAAATTTTAAAATATTATAATCAGAAAAAAAACCAGAATTTGTCCCAGAGGTATTCAATTCTTTATTATTATTTTTGTATTCATTTTAGTAGCTGATATCTAATGACCATCACTGGTCATGCAACTTTAATCTCAGCAATCCTGTGAGTTAAGGGCAACTATCATTAGCTCCATTTTACAGACTAAACCATGTGAAGTGACTACCCCAGGTTACACAGGTAGCAAATTTTCACAGCAGAGCAAACACCCAGACTGTGTCCAGAGAATCACTTTACTTTACTGCCTCTCAACAGATCTGCACAATGAGGAATTTCTGATGCTCCCAATTGGGGTAAAAACAACTACTATTTTGAAATTGTCAAAATATTTCCATGACCATATTATGGAATAATACTGTACTCAGTATACTACAGTAATAATAAAGAATTTTACTTAACTGTGTCAGCCTTACCTGAACCAGTTCTCTGTATGCAGACTTAGCAAGGTTATAAGGTACTAAGAGGTTAGAGCCAAGAAAATACAGAACTTCCAATCCAGTAAAAATCATAGCAAATTTGTTGATGATGACAATGGTCTCCAAAGGAACCAGGCAGAGGCGTGCCAACAGAGGCAGCATATGGGCAGAGAAGAGCCAAATCTGCTTTGTTTTCATGACACAGGAGCATAAAGTACACACCACCAATTGACCTAGAACAGGGAGGAGTATGCATTTTATTATAGACATTCAATAACTGCAAAACAAAACAAACAACAACAACAATGAAAGAAAAAGAGACTAGCAAGGACAGTAACATAGATGTTGAAATCTAAGGTATATTAAGCAATATTTTAAATCAACTTTAATTTCATCTGACCACAGTTAATTATTCACGTTTTATGTTACACATCAATTTCCTAGGATCTGACTTGAAAAAAAGCAGCAAATCAGCAAATTCCAGATGGCATGTCTAATGCCAAGAAAGCAATAATAATAACCAATTCAATATTATGGTGATTCTGTTACTATTTATATATAGCTGTTTTTACAAAAGGGCTCAATATGTAAATGTTCAACTTTACAGTTAAATATAAAACCCAAAAGATGTTACATTTCAAGGTCATAAATTCTTATCTGAACATTTGAATCTGTTTTTTTATAGAATCAAGTGAGCATTGCCAAATGATTCACAAATAAGATTTTGAAATTTTCACATCACAGTGCACAAGGACCCAGGTTCAAGCCACTGGTCCCCACTTGCAGAGGTGAAGCAGGGCTGCAGGTGTCTATCTCTGTCCCTTTTTACTTCCCTATCTCCTTTCAATTTGTGTCTTTAGCCAATAATAAATAAATAAATAATTTTTAAAAAAGACTGAAATTTTTCAGCAATAAATTATTCTCACAGAGGACTATACATGATTATAGAAAACTTCTAAAATGTAAGACAAAAAATTAAGGATAGCAATGTCAATATCTCAAACTATAAAGTACAACAGAGAGGGGGCGGAGCCAAGATGCCGACTTGGAAGCAGCTGCTGACGTGAGCTCTGACAACAACTACTGGAAAGGGTAGGATCCTGGCCTTCAGCAGGGCAGTGAACAAGAAGTGCTAAGCGTGACACCAAGGAGGTGACTATAGCTCAATTTGTGTTAGAAAATAAGAGAAAAAAAGGAAATTTCTTGATTATTTCTGAACCTCACCCTCCCCACCCCTCCCACCCACCCCCGCCTACAACCAGACCCCAGGAGTGGGGAGCTGATACTAGCAGGCTCCCTGCTGACGTTTTTTCTTTACCAAGATTCCTGGCTCACCAGGAGTGTCATTCCAATCCTGTTCCTTTCTGAATCCCTTGGCTCTTTTTTTCCTGCCTAAGTGACTTAGGCCCAACTGGACCAAGCAAAGCCTCACCCTGCCTGGGAAAGACTGCCAGAAAGTTTTTTTTTTTTTTTTTTTTTTTTACAATCCACTGTCTAGGCTCAGGGTGCCTGAGCTAATCGGGAGCCATCCAAGCTGCAGACCCACTGTTACGGATTTTTACTCTGTTCTATTTTATTATTACTATATGCATGTCCCTTTGACCCCTATCCCTCAGGTTGACCAAAATTAACTTTTAGTGTATTTTCTATTGCTAGGCGACTGGGTGTCTTATCCATTGTGAGAGGAACCTGTTTCACTCTTCCTACCTCCTCTATCCACTCTCCCCCTTCTCCCTTCTACTAGCTAAATAAAAAAAAAAAAAAAAAAAGGAAATAAAAAAACTCCCCTTTCACTGCTCTTTTAAAATGTTTTTTTTTCTTTTCTCTTTTCTTTTTTTTTCTTTCCTGTCTTCCTTTCTTCCTTCCTCCTTCTTCTGCTTTCTGAATTCACTGATACTTGCTTGTGAATTATTTGGGGGAAGAAATCTGACTCAGAGTGGATTCTCTGTGTGTCTCTGCTTTACTTCCCTTTCTCCTCTTGCTACTCCTAATATTTACAGTGGACAGTAGTTCTGCATAACTGTCTATTCTTGCTATCCCTTTTTTCCTTACTTTTTTTCATTTGGATTTGGTTGCTATTTTTTCTTGGACTGGAGACATTGTTGGGCTAACTGGTATTGGTTAAACTGCTTCAATCCTTGCTTCAGTTACTACTGTAATTTCCGAGGTTGGTGACTGCAAGGACTGGCATGAGGATCCTGATTTGAGCCCTTGCTCCCCACCTGCAGGGGAGTTGCTTCACAAGTCTCTCTCTCTCCTCTTCTGTCTTCCCCTCCTCTCTCCATTTCTCTGCCCTATTCAACAATGATGACATCAATAATAATAACTACAACAACAATAAAAACAACAAGGACAATAAAAAGGAAATAAATATTTTTAAAAAAAGAAGGGGAGAGAAAGATAAGACACCTGCAGACCTGCCTCACTGCTTGTGAAACGACCCCTCCTAAAGGTAGGGAGCTGGGGGCTTAAACTGGAATCCTTGTGCCAGTCCTTGTGTTTTGCACCACCTGTGCTTAACCCAGTGTGCTACTACCTCGCCCCCTAGACTGGATTCATAAGAGAGAAATTACTGAATCAAAAGGAACGTTTTTAAAAATATTTATTTTCCCTTTTGTTGCCCTTATTGTTTGATTGTTGTAGTTATTATTGTTGTCATCGCTGTTGGATAGAACAGAGAGAAATAGAGAGAGGAAGGGAAGACAGAGAGAGGGAGAGAAAGACAGACACCTGCAGACCTGCTTCACTGCCTGTGAAGTGACTTCCCTGCAGGTGGGGAGCCGGTGGCTTGAACTGGGATCCTCACTCCAGTCCTTGTGCTTTGCGCCATGTGCGCTTAACCCACTGTGCTACCGCCTAACTCCCTCAAAAGGAACATTTTTAAGGCTCTGGACACATACCATCAGGTTACTCTCAGAAGCTAAACACCCAGCGTACAGGGTGCACATTTTCCTGACTTGCCAATACTGAATATAATTTAAGAATGGGAATATAATTTAAGAATATTTTCTGTTTTCAAAATCAGTGTACTTAAGTCATGAAACATTACCAAGTACATTAAAAAATAATAATTTTCAATTATCTGACAAAATGTCTGTAGGTAGTCTTTGCCCATTCTGACTTGCTAGAGCATAAGGTGCTGAGTTTGATCTCTGACATCACATATGCCAGAGGGATGCTCTGATCAGTTTTTCTCTGTGTGTCAATAAATCAATCTTCTTTTTAAAAGTGTTAATCCTTAATTATGATGGTTATTTTTCCCAAATTTCATGTGTTTCAATATTTTTAGCAACTATTTTTATCTTACAGACTTGATTATTTACTAATTATTTTTAGTGATATAGAAAGAAAAACACAGAGTGACCAGAGCACTGATCACCTCTGGCTTCTGGTGGGAATGCTGGGTTTTGAACCTGCAACCTCAGAGCCTCAGACATTAATAAAAGCCTTTTGCCTAACCATTATGCTATCTCACTAATCATCTTGTAGACATTTTTACTGTGAACAGCCAAAACCATCTTTCCCTAATGGGTTCTAGCTTTGGTATCAAGATCAATTATATAGCTCTCCCTAATCAAGCTATACTATCAACTATATTTTTAAAATTCATAATCTAGAATTTATTTTGGAGTAAGATAAAAAAATATAATTTTCTTTTTCTAGATATCTAGTTTGTCTCAAAACTAACTTCAAAATTATCCATTTTTTCTCATTAGTTTGAAATGCCATGTTAATATTCTTTAAAATCTTTTGTACATCTGTGTTTGTACTGAAACTTTTTTTTATACCATGCTACTGTATTTCACTGGAGTAGTTTCTTCTTCACTGTATCTTTCACAATTTATTAAGAAATTTTGAGTATGTTACCTTCCTGATTAATTTATTCAAATTATCTTCCTTCTTGCCAATAAAAAGCAAAATCATTATTCTGTGGTTTGTTCTCATATACTCTCCATACTATTTTTAAAATACAAAAATGTCAATTATTTTTGCACAAGATTTATCATTTATTAACAGTATATTTCCCCCCTTGAACCATAGCACTGCCCATCTCTAGTTTATGGTAGCTCCAGGGATTAAGCTTAGGACTTCAGAGCTTCAGGCATGACAATCTTTTGCATAATCACTATTCTATTTCTTAATATTTCATAATCAATATTCTATTTATAATATTTTGCATAATCACTATTTTATCTCTTAATATTTCATAATCAATATTCTATTTATAGTCTTCTGTGTTTGAAAGCATGCAGTAGTCCCTCCACACACGAAGTATTTGACTTTAGCCTTAATACTCAAATAATGTGAAAAACCTATGTGCTGAAGTCACAAAGAGAAAAATCCACAGTAATAAAGAAAGCACGTAGAGAAGCATGTTAGCATTACTTCAGAGAACAGAAAACTAGGAGGTAAAAAGGCAACTAACTGTGGTTCTAGCTGGGTTCCTGCTTTCTTGCTGACCCTGAGAAAGAGAGGAATGTCTGTTTCCTTGAGAGACAGGGGGGTCTGGCCCCAGGAACACAGAGGTTAAGTTGCCTGCATAAAAAGAGGATTAATGTAAGGTGATTGGGATGGTGGTGGAGCTTAAGCCTCATAGGCATGATGCCCTGGTTTAGGTCTCCAGCACCACAGAAAAGCAACAGAGTCAGAATTCCATGAGTGAGTGCAGCCTAAAATGTTCCCAGCTGTGACCAGGGACTATGAGTTTACACAGGAACTCAGAAGTTTTACAGGCTCCTGTGCTAAATGTTCATAGATTTGGGTCCTGGGTTGCACTGATATGATAAACAGTTAACTGTATTTATATATTCTCTTCAAGTCGGGGAGCTACCTTTGCCCTAATCCACCTTTCAAGTTCTATTTTCAACTCTGACTACCACTTTCAACAATATTCTTAGTCCACCCCCATGTTAACTATCAAGCTTAAGAAAAAATTACTAAAGTTATGGACCCCTGAAACATAACTAAAATAGACTTCCTAGCTTATATTATCTGAAACCGCTAGGTTCGCCTGCTCTGTTCCCACTTTCTGGCTCCTACTTCTTAACCATTTTGTCTTGCTTCATATCTTTTTTAAATTTTTTATATTTATTTATTTATTTTTACCTCCAGAGTTATTCCAGGGGCTCAGTACCTATACCATGAATCCACTGCTCCTGGAGGCCATTTTTCCCCCTTTTGTTGCCCTTATTGTTATAGCCTTGTTGTGGTTATTATTGTTGTTGTTGATGTCATTCAGTGTTAGACAGGACAGAGAGAAATGGAGGAAGGGAAGACAGAGAGGTGGAAAGAAAGACACCTGCAGACCTGTTTCCCTGCCTGTGAAGCGACTCCCCCACAGGTGGGGAGCTGGAGGCTCAAATGGAGATCTTTCCACCGGTCCACGTGCTCTTAACCCCCTGTGCTATCGCCCAACCCCCTCCTACTTCATAATTAACTACCTTTCAGATACCAAGGTGAAGGAAATCTATTATGATTCCATCCTGAACTCCCTGGGCAACCTGACCAGTGTGTCCCAGAACCTCACCTCTCTAGAGTCCTACCTCACTAGGGAAAGATAGAAACAAGTGGTAAATCCTAAAGATATCAACAACTTAATAACTATATCAACAACTTAATAACTGATTTTAATATAAATGACTAGTCAAGGGCATCATCACGTCCCTCCAGCAAAGTTAAGTAAAACTCAAGGTTTTTCAAACTCAAGTGGAGCACAGGCATCAGTAGTTATATTATTTATTATAAGCAGATGATACTGGGAGTGGGCAGTAGCACAGTGGGTTAAGTGCCCATGACACAAAGTGCAAGGACTGGTGTAAGGAAGGATCCCAGTTTCAGCCCCAGGCTCCTCACCTGCAGGGGGATTGCTTCACAGGCAATGAAGCAGGTCTGTATGTGCCTATCTTTCGCTCCCCATTTTCCCCTCCCCTCTCAATTTCTCTCTGTCCTATCCAACAAGAACAGCAATAACAACAACAACAAGGGCAGCAAAATGGAAAAAAATGGCCTCTAGTAGCAGTGGATTTATAGTGCAGGCACCAAGCCCCAACAATAACCCTGGAGGCAATAAACAAACAGGTGATTCTAATTGAGGCCTGAGAATAATAGGCTTATGGTCCATGACAGAAAAGCAAAACAAAATAAAACAGAGAAAATGAAAAAGAATTATTTGAGAAATTAAAATAACTTTAAAAAGATAATACACTTGGGCGGAGGGTAGATAGCACAATGGTTATGCAAAGATACTCTCATGCCTGAGGCTCCAGAGTCCCAGGTTCAATCCCCCGCACCACCATAAGCCAGAGATGAGTAGTGCTCTGGTAAAAAAAAAAAAAAATTAATACCCTGAAGAAATAAAACTGTTAGGACACACACACACACACAGCAGTCAATGAATAGCAAACTTCTACAGATTAAAGAAATGTAACACACCTCCCCCCCCAAAAAAAAAAACTGAGTAGAGGGCTGGAAAGATTCATCTACAGGTAGGGCACATGCCTTACCATACATGTAGCACAAGTTCAAGCCCCAGCATGACAAGGAAATATCTCTCCTCCCTACCCCCTTCTCTACATCTGAATGGAGGGAGAAAACACAGGCTGGGAATGGTGAAATCACACATGTAAGAGGTCCCAAGCTGTACGTACATACATACATACATACATACATACATACATATTCTCTCTCTTTCTCTATTTTACTAAATTAGAAAGCAGATGACAGAGAGCTCATGGAGTAAGGTGCCTATAACGCCACACATGGCCAGGTACCACATGGGAAGCATTATGGCACTTGAAGAAGTTCTGGGGCTGTGGTGCCCCAATCTATGTGAATGAAACTGCTGCCTGGAGCAGCATGTACAAGACCCTGGCTCTACCAAAAAAGGAAGTCAGAAAGTTAAAACTGAAAAAAATCAAGAGCTTAGTGGAAATGCTTCCATACAAGGAATGACTAGGATTTGTCATTCTGGCACATCCTATATTAACTGATCTCTAACTCTGATGTCTAAATTTCCTTATTGCACATGATATAAACTTCCTTAAGGCTCTGGAAATCCCCAGAGTTCAGCTTGGGTGCTGATAGGCTTCATTTACTGTCTCATAGAGGAATATGACTCATGTGCTCTTGAACAAATAAACATTTGGAAAGAGTCAGATTGTTAGTGGGAATCTCTCCTCTAGTTCTAAAAGAATAAGTTGTTTGTTTCGATCTCCTAATTCCAACTGGTAATTCTGAATAAAGCAAAACTATGTATTCTTTGGATTTTAGAATTCCACTGCTGGAAATAATTTCCAAGAAGTCTGCAACCCTAACAAATGATGGCATATTTAAATTTTCTAGTTTTTTTTTCCTGAAATTTACTATGACAAAAACAAAACTACTTTAAAATGAAAGTCAAAAGAAAGTACTCTACTTATTAATTTATGAATTTTGTTTTGTTTCCAATTGGCCTAATCTTAGTTGAGTCAAACTACTGTAGTCACTGACAGAACTTTTCTTTTTTAAAAAAGTATTTTATTTACTTTTATTAGATAGGACAGAGAAATTAAGAGAGGGGGTAGATAAAAAGGGAGATACCTGCAGACTTGTTTTACCGCTTGTGAGTCTTCCCTCTTGCTGATGGGGAACAGGGGTTCGAACCCAGGTCCTTGCACATGGTAATGTATGTGCTCAACCCTGTGTGCCACCACCTGGCCGCCTCCTATCCTTCTAATGCAGTTCACCCCAGCTTGTGTTAGAAGAAGATGTATCAAACTCATCCCTAAGTTTCGGAATGTTCACAGTGGTGTTTTTCTTACCTGTCTTTAACTTCTAATCAATATTTCTGTGAGAATAATTACATCTGGGGACTATTTTTTGTTTTGTTTCTTACCCAATCTTGTTGTTGTCACTCCTACCTTCATCTATTTATGCATTAGTCAATTCTATTGTATAGTTATCCACATATTGTTTACCATTCACCATTTGGAACTTTAGGTCATGTCTACCTTTGACTGTTGTCAGCAGTGTCAATATGAATGTGTATGTGGAAGTGTTTGTTCGAGTCTATTTCAGTTGACAGAAAAAATTTAAGGAATTATGTTCCAGGCTTGTAATAAAGCACATTGATCACAAAGCAAAATACTTTATCAACCACTCAACCTAGCAAATATGAATATAACAACTTGTAAGGTATGGTCATAAAACAATATGATTTTTGTCTGCCTTTAAAATTTTACTCTAAAATGAATTATTTTCTGCTGTCTATGAAGCAAATCTCATAGCATCCCTATTGTTGGGTCTCTAATAGTAACCAAAACCGTGAAAAGATTTAAAATTGAGGCTTTTCTATTTCTCTAGTTCAGGCCTCCTGGGAAACTAGAGAGAAAACTCACACCATACAGGCTCTTGCTCCCTCTCTTCCAGACTAACACAGGACTGAAAGGGGACTGGTCAGGAGGTGGGGAAAGGCTAGTAAAACTCTTACTCAACTAAAGGAGATGCTGCTGGTACTCCCCATGGCTGTAGTATAACAATGGGTCTGCATTCTTCAGGCACTTAACAAGGGCTCCCCAGAGACTGCTCCTTTCACCGGGTCTCTCCCCTGCAGCACCTTCAGTGCTCATTATGCATTTTTCTGCTTTTGATTCCTTCCTTGGTACCTTGGAAATCCTAGGTCCCTAATGAGATCTTCTCATCTTTCTATAGGATCATTCTTGGACAAGCCCTAAAGAAATGCTCCACTCTTGGGAAATTTTAGTCCAAAGGAAGCTTGCATTCAGTGCTTATACATATCCAATAATGTGAGCCAATTTCTCTCCATAGTCAAGAAACTACAGGGATCCAACCCAATAGTAGGTTTTATTTCAGACTACAACTATACTATGAGCCACATATGTAAGGAGTTTTAATTTTTCTGGTAGCCTCATCTAAAAAATTTAAAGAAACAAGTGAAATTAATTAGCTATTTCTTTCATTTAAACCAATAAATACCAAATATGTTTATACAGACATTTGATCTATATTTTAAAACTAGGAAAGACTGCAAACATTTTCATACTAAACCTTGAAAACGGAATGTGTTTGGGGAGTTCAGAATACCCCACAAGCTTCACTTGGTGCAATGCAAGTTAAAAACCATCACCAAAAATAAGAGAGAAATAATGAAAGGAGTGGTTTATATTTAAAGCATATCTTGATTTGAACTAGCCACATTTCAAGAGCTCGATAATCACACGTAGCTAGCTAGTTTAGGAAGAGATGCCAACTTCAGATTTTGCAGTGCCAAAGTATCTACCCCCTAACCCACAGAAGAAACATCTTCAAATGGTAATTCCAGAGAAAATACCTCTTACCTTTAACAGCCACGATTTGAACTTTAATAACCACTACTTGGGTACATTTAAAAGTTTCAGTGCAGGTTTTCTCTCACTTCCTTTTTTGCAACTTTAACATGGTACAGTCTGAAACCTCACAATCTCACACTGTACTATTTCTACATTGTTTGGGGTCTTAGCCAATATTCTTTTTTTTTTGGGGGGGGGTAGACACAGAGAAAAACCATGGGGAGAGGCGAGAGAAAGAGAGTTAAGACTTGTAGTCTTGCTCCACTACTTGTGAAACTTTCTTCCTGCAGGTGAGGATTAGGGGGGCTTGAAAAAGTCTAATGCCTTATCCACTGCACCACCTCCCAGCCCCTAACAATGAACAGCTTTAAGACATTACAAATTGTGTCAAACTTTATCAGAATCATCGAACAAGTCAATGAAGTTAAACTTAAGGTTAACTTAAACATCATTAAAATCCTAGGTGGAGTATTACACCAAAGTAAAAGACTCTGGGGTGGGGGGTGGGTAGAGGAGGATTCAGGTCCTGTAACATGATGGCAGAAAGAGGACTTAGTGAGCGTTGTATTGCTATGTGGAAATGTTATGTATGTAAAACTATTGTATTTTACTGTCAATTTTAAGTGATTACTCCCCCAATAAAGAAATAATAATAAAAAATGCTAGGTATATTTCTTCCCAAATTTGAGGCCAGACCCTAAAAACCTAATACTGGTTTGGATATAACAAATGACATTCTACACTTGAAATTGGGAGAAAGTCTAAGCTCATTAGATAAAGGACTACAAAAGGTGGAAAAGGGTAAGAGACACTGGCCTTTTTGGTCAATACACTTCCTTTTTGGTCAATACCAGGCCACCCTATTATCTGGGGCCCTAGTCAGGGGGTCCTTTGATTCCCACATAGATGATGGGCCGAGACCTCTAATAGATCCCTCTCTACAACATCTCTAGTCACTTCCATCAGGGTCATCATCATCATCATAAGCCCTCTTGTGGGCCTCTCCAGGACCTTGCCCTCATTATACAGCAGCAATGACAGGGGCTGTCCTACTCTCTGAAGGGAGGCTGAATCCTCCGCTCTGCCACTTGAGGAAGACTGGTTCTGAAATGAATGCAGCCTAGAATGTTCCCAGCTATGACCATGGGCTGTGAGCTGCTCAGACTGTAGTTTGGGAGCTGCCCTACTCCAGCTTTCTAGCCCTATTTCCAACTCTGACACCATCTTCCCAGATAATATCTTTTAATCCACTGCATGTCAGCTACCAAATTCAAACAAAAATTACTAAGTCACAGGGTCCCAGTTTCTCTCTACTCTAAGAGACCCCTATTCTCATCTGCTCTATTGCTGCTTTTTGGTTCCTGTTTACTGATGAATTTTATTGTTTTATCTTTCTTTGTATCTTATCACCTTTCAGTCACCAAGTTGCAGATGTTACTCATTCCATCCTGACTTCCCTGGGCAGACAACCTCACTAATGTGTCCTAGAACTTCATCTCTTCAGAGTGTTACCCTACTAGATAGAAACTAGATAGAAACAGGCTGGGGATATGGATAGACCTGCCAATGCCCATGTCCAGCAGAGAAGCAATTACAGAAGCCAGAACTCCACCCTTTTGCATCCCCAAAAGAATGATGGTCCAGGGGCCAGGTGGTGGTGCACCTGGTTGAGCGCACGTTATAGTGCGCAAGGACCCAGGTTCGAGCCCCCAGTCCCCACCTGCAGGGGGAAAGCTTCACAAGTGGTGAAGCAGTGCTGCAGGTGTCTGTCTCCCTCTCTATCACCCCTTCCCCTTTCAATTTTTTAAAATTTTAGAAAATATTTATTTATTCCCTTTTGTTGCCCTTGTTTTTTATTGTTGTAATTATTGTTATTGATGTCATTGTTAGATAGGACAGAGAGAAATAGAGAGAGGAGGGGAAGACAGAAGGGGAGAGAAAGACAGATACCTGCAGACCTGCTTCACCGCCTGTGAAGCTACTCCCCTGCAGGTGGGGAACCGGGGGCTCGAACCGGCATCCTTAGGCCGGTCCTTGCACTTTGCTCTACGTGCACTTAACCTGCTGTGCTACCACCCGACTCCCACCCTTGCAATTTCTGAGAGTCTCTATCCAACAAATAAAGATAAAAAAAAAAAAAATGATGGTCCATACTTCCAGATGGGGTGCAATGTGAGGGAGAGATGACCAGAGGGCTCTGAACTCCAATTCCATCAAGACCTCAAGACCCAGAGATAGAAGAGAGAGAAAAAGAAAGAAAGAAAGAAAGGGCATTCAAAAGTAGCAACAGGTGCAGGAATCACTTAGAAATGAAGGGATGGCAAGACCATAGAAAAAAATGATCAAATGTATAAAAATATAGATAGTTATAGTCAAACAGTACCTGTGACCTTGGGAGAACTACTACAGTTTAAAATGAAAGTAATTGGTACACAGAATTCTGGTGGTTGGAAAGGTATGGAATTAGATCCCTGTCTCATAATTTTGAAATCAATATTAAATCATTAATAATAATGAAAGATTACAAATTTCATTTTTGTCTTACAAAACAATAACTGAGCTTTATTTAAAATTAATTTCCCCAGATATTTAAATTACCCTAGACACACAAACAAGTATAGACTACGCATAATTTTATAAGCTTATAAAATGAGAAATATCTATGTTTAGGGGGAAGACTAAGAAAAGTGTAACATTTAACAATAGGTGTATTTGGAAAAGTTTAACCATGAGTAATGTGGAGTTTTCCAACATTTTGTACTGCTATATCGCATTACAATACTTACCTATCAAGGCTGTAGTAAATCTATTCATGGAGAGAGGTTCTAAGTACATTGGCCCTTCATAGGCGAACTCCAGTTCACTCCTAACATAGTCCCTAAAAAGGCACAATGATAAGAATTTATTAGATACCCTCTGAACATATATGGGGGAGGAGGATAAACAGACACAGCCCCTTTTTTCTTTCGAAAAGTATATAATGTTAACTACTGTTCTCTACATCTATTATGAGGACAAGTTTAGGAATAAATAGCTACACTAGAATAATTATCTCCTATGCACCAGAAACAAAATTTACTAAAACTGAATTCTACTAGGCAGATAAGACAAATAAAGCTCCTTTTGTGGAATTTTTCTTTCTTCCCATCAATTTATGACAGTAAAAAGTCAACTGAGGTATTATTTTTCAATCCTACTACTTATCTAAAAATAATTCATAGTACATATGCATTCCCCTCTTGCAATGTTGTTTCACCACTCCAACTTACTTTCCCCAAAAGTTCCATCTCCAACTATAATTAATTTCAATAAAATCCCAAGTCAGTTGTATTAAAAAATTTTCCCTCTTTTTTAATGATTGCCTTAAATTATTCATTAAGATAAATTATTTTATTTTAGAAGTGTCACACATATATATATATATGGCTTCCAGGGTTATCACTGGGGCTTGGTGCCTGCACTACAAATGCACTGCTCTGAAGGCTACTTTTTCCCCATTTTTGTTGCCCTTGTTGGACAGGACAGAGAAATCAAGAGAGGAGAGGAAGACAGAGGAATAGAGAAAGACAGACACCTGCAGACCTGCTTCACTGCATGCGAAACAAGCCCCCTGCAGGTGGAGAGCCGGGGGCTCAAACTGAGATCCTTGCGGCAGTTCTTGCACTTTGTGCCATGTGTGCTTAACCTGCTGTGCTACTGCCCAGCCCCTAGGAGAAATTATTTTAACACACTGGTTGTTGACCATGGGTGATGCTGCCCCTTAGGGTATATCTTAATATCTAGAGAAATTTCTAATTGTTACAACTTGAGCAGGGCAGGGGTAGGGAAGGAGAGAAGGGGATGCTACTGACACATAGGACAAGGATGCTGTCAAACAGTCACAACACAGAAAGAGCCAATCCAAAATGTATAGGATTTAAACACTTTACCACATGCAAGGACCCAGCTTCAAGCCCCTAAACTCCACCTCTAGGGTTGCAAGGAAAGAAAAGTTTCATGAGTGGTGAAGCAGTGATGTAGGGTATCTCTTTCTTCCTCTTTTTCCCTGGTCTTTCACCTTCTATGAAAGAGGAGTAGGAGGAGGGTGAGGGGGCAGAGGGAAAAGAGGGAGAGAAGAAGAGAAAATAAGATGGAAAGATGGAGGGAGAAGGGGAAAATGGTATCTATGAATGCTGGAATTGTCTCAGTTAAAACCTTTATGTCAATAAATAATAAAAGAAATTTATGATGCCTGAGATTTCACAAACAGGTAACATTTATATTTACAAATCTGTTGGAAATATTATTGAAGAGTAAATTTATAGGAGGCCAGTCAGTTGCACACTTATTTAAGAGCCCCCTCTCCCCGCTTTCCACCTGCAGGGGAAATGCTTCACGAGGTGAATGAGGCAGGTCTGCAAGTTTCTCTGTCTCTCCCCTTCTATATCTCCCCTTTCATCTAAATTTCTCTGTCCTATCAAATAAAAATAGGAAAAAAGAAAAGTAAATTTTTATTTAAAAGAGAGCTAACTTGGTAGGCTGGTATTATTACTTAGAACTCTAAAGCCATTTAATTTCTTTTGGCCAAAGCATATCCCTTTCCACAGGTCCAGCTTAAAAGGCGGCAAGGAAAAAGTCATTAACACAGAAAGCAGAGGGGCAAGGGTTTGGGGAAAGGGGAAACAAAGGTGACCAGACTTTATTTTTGAGTGATAAAAATGTTTGGAATTGGGTTGTAATGCAGTTACACAACACTCAATGCCTATATACACTGAAATGTTCACTTCAAGAGGTTAACTTGATATTATGTAAAATTTCTATCTCACTTAATTTTTTATACTGTATTTTATTTACTTATTTTGAATACAGACAGAAATTGAGAGGGGAGGGAGAAACAGAGAGAAAGAGAGACTGACTTGCAGTACTGCTTCACCACATATGATGTCCCCTCCCCCTTAGTAACTGGGGACCCATGGCTTAAACTCTGGTCTTGTGCATTATAACATGTATACGAGGTGTGCCACTTGGTCCCTGAAATTTCATTTCACTTTAAAATAATGCCAGAAAGGTCCTCAATCCCTAGTAGGAGCTCATAGAATTGTTGTTTTTCAATCAGAATTTTTCTCCTTTGTTTGCTTTTGTCTTATTACTTATGTTTTAGAACTCAGCAAAGTCAACATTATTCTACATCTTTCCTTCTTTCCTTTCACCAAAGCACTGCTCAGCTCTGGCTTATGGTGTACTGAACCTGAACCCAGGACTTGGGAGTCTCAGGCATGAAAGTCTCTTTGCTTAACCATTATGCTGTCTCCCTGCCCAATTATATATATATATATATATATATATATATATATATATTCTTATTGCTAAGGCATTAGCTGCTTTGCATTATTTAAATCTTATCTCGTTTGTCTGCCCCCACCCCCACTTAAGCTTCTTGCCTTTCTCTTATCTTAAATTCAAATTTCATATAGCAAAACTTCTAAATGGAAATTAACAGTTGATATAATCTTTTCTTTTTAAAACTCCAAAGGAACTTACAACATACATATCAAGTTACTAGCACACTGTTAGGCTCTGGGAGTACTGTGACAGACAAGTCCCTGCTAGCACAGAGCTTACAAACCAGGAGGGGAGACACAAATTAAACAACACTTATCCTATCGATTATGTAATTACAATTATAATTGCTATTAGAACTAATATAGACTATTGGGAGGTTTTTTTTTAAAAAAAGGTCTTATTTTTCTGTTAATGGATTTGCTTAAAATTTTTATCTTTCATTTTCTTCACTGCTAGATTATTACCTGTTTAGCTGATTCTTCCTGCTTCTAACTTCTTTCAATTTAAATGGCATTTATTTTACCTCTTCTCTTACAGGGTTACTATAGAAGGTTGTAGTGTAATAATTTCCATTGTGTTTATCTTGTCCTTTATTCCTATGGGCCTTTTATTCCCCCAGCCTCTTTTGAACTTATCTTTTCCGCTCTCCATACACCTATTACCATGTGAACTACAGAGATTATAGGGCAGTGTGGGAGATGGGCATTCCTAAGAAATAATCATCCCTGGGGCCACAGTGACAAAACCCAGACGCTGTGGATTTCCTCCCACTGGTCCCCACCACATGCTTCGTCAGGGCTTGGAAATCCGTTTCCTCCTCAAGGCTGCAACTTCTTCCATGATCATCCTATCTAGGTGGCTGGTTCTCAGTCACTAGCTATAGAAACTGACATCTCCACCTTAGACCCTTTGCTGCTGCTCAGCTTCTACCTTTTAAGAACAGATGAGAATCTTCTCTGCTTGGCTGCCCCACCTTCCAGCTCCACAGGGAAAACTGTCTCAGGCCCAAAACTCTGCAGAGCTGGGCTGGATGAGGCAGTGAGTGGCTCTGGAAGGTTGACAAAGGACTTATGCCAAACTATAATACAGACGAACTCACAAGAACAAAGATTCTATGTCCAAGTTATGTGCATGCTGGAAATGAAAACTCTTAAGTCACAACACCAGAGAGTGGTAAACCCGGTAGAGCATACACATTATCTATCATACAAGAGGTCCTGGATTTAAGCCCCCAGTCCCCACCTGTGTGGAGGAAGAGGGGGGTTCATGAGCAGTAGAGCAAGGCTGCAGCTCTCCCCCCCATATTTGTTTCCATCAAAAAAGAAAGGGGGGGGAAGGCCACTGGAGCAGTAGCAGTAGATTCCTCAGGCAGCCACCAAGCCCCAGTGATTACCCTGGTGAGAGAAGAAAAAAGCAAAACTCTTTATCTCTTAGTTCTAACAGAGTAGGTTATTTGCAACATTAAGGGGGGGGGGGGAGGAAAAACAAAAAAGCACACTAAAGGTCCTGAAACTACCCAAAATTCCATGAGTTGCTTTAGACCACAAATTAGTCTCAGAAAAGAGCCATAATCCTAATTTTTTTATCATTATTTTTTAAAAATTTTTATTGGGGGATTAATGTTTTACAGTCAACAGTAAATACAATTTGTAATAACCAAAACCTAGAAGCAATCCAAGTGTCCAACAACAGATGAGTGGCTGAGCAAGTTGTGGTATATATACACAATGGAATACTACTCAGCTATTAAAAATGGTGATTTAACCATTTTCAGCACATCTTAGAGCTCGAAGAAATCATGTTAAGCAAAGTAAGTCAGAAATAGAAAGATTAATATGAGATATTCTCATTCACAGGCAGAAGTGGAAAAACAAGATCAGAAGAGAAAACACTAAGCAGAACTTGGAATAGAGTAAATCTAATTTCTAACACAACTTCTATTTTAAGTCTTAACTGATGAGATGCTCAAAGGGAACATTACAACTTTTCAAGTGAGAAGATTTAAATGGCAAAGATCATTAGATTGATCAGAAGCAAGAATTCATGGCATTCTACTCAAAACTGAAGAAAATCTTTCTTAAGTTTTTTACTTGTGAACTGCAGAAAATCAAACCTCAGGGGACTGGGCAGCACAGAAGGTTAAGCGCACATGGCGAAAAGCACAAGGGCTGGCATAAGGATTCCGGTTTAAGCCCCTGGCTCCCCACCTGCATGGAGGTCACTTCACAAGTGGTGAAGCAGGCCTGCAGGTGTCTTGTCTTTCCTCCTCTCTGTCTTCCCCATCTCTCTTGACTTCTCTCTTTCCTATCCAACAACAACGACAACAATAACAATAAATACAACAAGAGCAACAAAATGGGAAAAAAATAGCCTCCAGGAGCAGTGGATTCATAGTGCAGGCACTGAGCCCCAGCAATAACCCTGGAGGCAAAAAAAAAAAAAAAAAAAAAAAAAATCAAACCTCAGCACTAAATGGCTTAAGAATCCACTTCTCTAGTCCCCCGTAGTAGCCTGTATCTCTTCTGACTGAACCTGTTTGGGGGATAAGGAATGCAAAAGATGTAATGAAAAAGGCCTCAACAGTAGCTTGGAATTGGAAAAATTCTTGTTATAAAAAGAAACATACCAGTTATGGGGCTGGGGGGGGGGAGAGATTAACAACAAAACCTAGGAGCTTGCTACTTCACCAGCCGTTCAAACACCTTTCCTTTTAGCAGTATTTTAAGCAACTTGAGTCATTGGACAACCCAAGAACCATCTGTACACTCAACTCACTTAAAAAAGCATTCAAACAAAGATAACCCCTAATCTGTATCAAATAATATAAATACCTAATCTATTTCTACACCAAATAAAGTGATAAGCCCTCCATGTTATCTGAAATATGTGCAAACAAAAGGCACAGCATAATTTGAGATATGGATGCTAGATGTGCAAACACCTGCATTTGAGAACCTACTGTACCCTAAGCACTGTGTTAATCAAACAGCTCATACTCGCAGTATTCAGTTATTTAAATCTTCTTTGTCCTACCCCCACCTTCAGTTTCTTTCTGACCAACTATATACTGGGCATTTTTTTGCATAGAAAAAAATTCACAGCTTTTCCAACAACCCAATACAATATGTAGTGTCAGGGTCACTTAGTCCAACAGAATAGGTCACTGGGGGGGGGGGGAAGGGGAAGAAAAATAGAGAGGAAAGGGGTGATGGGAAGAAAGGGAGAGGGAAAGAGTGAGAGAGTCACACCTGACTGGGAGAGAGCATAATAATTATGCAAAAGACTTTCATGCCAGAGACTCTGAGATGCCATATTCAATTCCTAGCACAACTGTGAGCCAAAGCTGAGCAGTGCTCTGGTCTTTCTTTCCTATTAAGAAAATAAATAGGTATTTAAGAAAACCAAAAAAGCATACCTAAAGAGATCCTGAAATAGCCTGAAACTGGGTGGGGGTAGATAGCATAATGGTTATGCAAAGAGACTCTCATAGCTGAGGCTCCACAGTCCCAGGTTCAATCTCGCCCACCACCATAGGCCAGAGCTTAGGAGTGCACTGCTGTTTCACCCTGTGTCTCTCTCAAAAATAAAAATAAACACTAAAAAAAAAGAAAGAAAAAAGAAATAGCCTAAAATTCCATGAGTTTAGGCCAAAAGTCAGTCTAAGAAGAGCCACAAATTTTGATTTTAAGAATAAAACCAACCAAACACTGAAATGAGTCCAAAGTTGGCTATCTGATGATAAAAATTATTTTTTCTTGCCACTAGGGTTAATGCTGGAGCTCAGTACCTGCTTCCAATAGCCTTTTTTTTCCTTCTTCTTCTTTTTCCCTCCTTTCTATTTTTATTAGATAGGACAGACAATTGAGAGAGGAAGGGGAAACCGTAAGAAAGAGACACACCTGCTGACTTGCTTCACCCTTGTGAAGCATTCCCCCTGCAGGCAGGTGTCGTATGCTTTACATTGGTTTGTTCTAGCCCTCCCCCGCCAAGAGAATTGGATCAGTCCAGTTAATTTCGCCGGCCCGCTTGGCCCCGCCCCAAGGAACCCCAGGAGAGGGTTCCTGAGTTCGAGAGTTCGAGAGTAAGAGAGAGTGTTTGTGCCGCCGCAAAGAGACAGCAGAGTTCTGTTTGGTGATTAGTTTGTCTTAGTTTATGAATCGTTGTTCCTGAATAAAGAAATACAGCTTCCCTGCCCAGCCGTTGTCTCCGCGTCTCTGTTACCCACCTGTGAAGCTAACCTGCACGGCAAGAGCTTACGAATTTTAACAACAGGAAGGGAGCAAGAACTCAAACCTGGGCCCTTGAGCACGATAATATGTACACTTAGTCAGGTGTGCCATCACCTGGCACTCTAAAAAAATTTTTTTTAACATTCCCTTTATACATAGCAGTGGTTCTCAACTATGGAAAATGTATGGGAAATGTATTGTTCCTGAGGGACAACATTTGGTGGTCAGGAAATTTTTTTTGTTTGTTTTACAACTGTTCGAGTTGAGGAAGGAGGGCTCTGGAAAGGACAGTAAGCAAAGGGGAAGGTGTTAATGTTTTACACACAGAACTCCCCCAAAAAAGAAAGCTCCCAAAGAAAACTCCCAAAGAAAGACCCAGGTTTAAATGCTAACAATTGGGAGTCGGGTGGCAGCGCAGCAGGTTAAGTGCAGGTGACACAAAGGAACCCAGTTCGAGCCCCCGGCTCCCCACCTGCAGGGAGTCACTTCACAAGCATTGAAGCAGGTCTGCGGGTGTCTTTCTCTCCCCGTCTTCCCCTCCTCTCTCCACTACTCTCTGTCCTATCCAACAACAACGAGAACAGTAACAACAATAAACAAGGGCAACAAAAGGGAATATTTTTTTAAATCTTTAAAATAACAACAACAACAAAAATACTAACAATGCCACACAGAGAAACCCTTAAATACATGCTTTCAGTTACACACGCAAGTTATCTAGATTTTATACGTAAGTAACTCAAGAGTTTTACATTTGGGGGGGGTAGATAGAAAAATGGTTATGCAAGAGACTCTCATACCTGAGGCTCCGAAATCACAGGTTGGATCCACCCCCCCCCCCCCCAATAAGCCAGAGCTGTGCAGTGCTCTGGTGTTCCTCTCTGTCTTTCTCTCTCTGCATCTCTCTCAAAAATAAAATATTGAAAAAGAACAACAAAAAAAAAGTTTTACATTTGAAATCACACTTAAACACCCAAAAGCAAGATTAAAGAATATACTTTCTTTCATCTTTTGAAGCCCATAATCTCTTAAATCATACACATACATAACTGATGTTATATCATTAATTTTAACAATACTGGAGTTAACCTAGAGAAAAACAACCAACTATGGAAGTGAACTACACCCTCACAGGAATTATCTTGTCAGCAGAAGGTATTCTTTTTTCCCAGTTAGGACTGGATAACCTTAATTTTAAAGGCTGGCATTGGAAAATACATACCTTATATCCCAAAGTGAAAAAGAACAGTTCAATGGTTTTAAGAACTGCAGAACTTTCCATCAAATTCTAGAGCTCAACTGGAACATTACATTTATATCTCACCTACACTGACTTTTCTGAATGTTTAATATTTCTGAACTGCAAACTACATCCACTCCATAGACATATTTTTAAACACGTCTTTATGACATGGGAAAAAATCTGATAAAAATTACAAAACACAGCTGTGCAATAAAAAAAAGACATTATTAAAAGTCACTGAGCACTTACCTAAATGTCAGAATTATGCTAGGAGTTTTCTTCTCTTTATTGTATTGGATCATTACAAAAGCCCCATATTACCACAACTGTACAGTTGAATAAGTTATGATTTATCTTTTTAAAATAAATTTTTATATTTATTTATTTTCCCTTTTGTTGCCCCTTTTTGTTGTAGTTATTATTGATGTCGTTAGATAGGACGGGGGGGGGGGAGACAGAGAGGGGGAGAGAAAGATAAGACACCTGCAGACCTGCTTCACTGCCTGTGAAGCTCCCCTACAGGTGGGGAGCCGGGGGCTGGAACCGGGATCCTTTATGCAGGTCCGTGCACTTCACACCATGTGCACTTAACCCACTGCGCTACTGCCAAACTCCGTGAGGTTTATCTTTCTAATCAATAACATTACAGGTAGAGTAAATCAGCGACATGGAATTTAAACCCTTTCAATCACCATCTGCCTATCCAAGTAACGTACTCTGAGGTGCCCAAGTACATGGAAGGGGGATTCCAGGGTCTACATTTTGACATTTGTCTTAAAACCTACAGTGACAACTTTTCTTTCTGGTTAAAAAATGAATAAATAAGAGCAAGTGTTTCCATCTTAAGATGAAATTCAGCAGTGATTGGTTAAGGCCACAGGCCAATGTCCGGGGAGACTGGCAATGTAAGTGTGAGAAAGACATCTCACTGCCTTGACAGGGGCTGTATCCAGGGAGAAAGATGCTACAAGGAAGAGGACTGTCTGAAGTAGATTGATACATAATTACAGAAATCATGGTCTACATTGTGGAGTCAAACATTGTGAGGATTACTAGAAAGTTACCACTAATCTAGCAGCTCCAGACTTTGCAACTTTCACATCAGAGAACATTATACTTGGCAAGGTAACAGAAGTTAAGGAGTAATAGGCCACCTCTAGACAGAACTCTGAGAAGTCAACCAGACAGAACAGTCTTTCCTGAATGAGGCCGGCCTGCCTGCCTGCCTGCCTGCCTGCCTGCCTGCCTGCCTGCCTGCCTTCCTGCCTTCTTTCTTTCTTTCTTTCTTTCTTTCTTTCTTTCTTTCTTTCTTTCTTTCTTTCTTTCTTTCTTTTTATTTGAATGTGAGGCTTTAGGGCCTCTAGGAAATGAGATGAAATACTAAGGAAAACAGAGGTCTTACTTCAATAAAAGCGGCCAAGAGCCAATGACAATTAGTTATTTTTATTCTTTTGCATCCACTGAAGCAGTGAAAACCAGAGCACCTCAATTTGAAAAGGTCTGTTTCTGGGCAGTTGAAATCCATCAGATTTTTACCACCTTCAAATTTTCTGTTATTTCCCCCAAAACTAGTTACAGTGAACTTTGTTATGTTTTAACAGTGGTTATTTTATAACCAGGAAAAGAAGTTGTTTTTTTTTTTTTCAGAACTCAGTCACTGATTCTAATAATAAAAAATTCTAAGATTAAAATTAAAATTTAAGCCTACACCAAATCTGTTTCAGACCTCCTAAACAATTATATCTTACCAATCTTCTTAGGACTAGGAGAATATTTTACTACAGCTATACATTTTAATTAGAAGATAAATTATATCCTCAAAATTTATTCTACCCAATTACAGTTGCTTTATAACTCTATATTCACCTATATTTTAACATTCTTTTCCAAAGCAGAAAGTTCATGTTCATTGGCAGATCTAAGTCACAATACTGGAGAAGCAGACCTGGGCAAACAAATACTGCTCAAGGCAGAAGTTCTGAACTATATAATTAATCTCATCAATAATTTATACCAGGGAGTTGGGTGGTAGTGCAGCAGGTTAAGTGCACGTGGCACAAAGCGTAAGGACGGTGGAAGGATCCTGGTTGGAGCCCCCAGCTCCACACTCTATTTCTCTCTGTCCTATCTAACAATGACAACATCAATAACTACAACAATAAAAAATAATAATTTATACCAATCATCCATTATACGGTTGTACCTTATATATCACAAATTAACTTCCCAAAATGATGAAAGTACTGAAATTCTGCAATTGTTAAAACAATCTTATGAAAGCCTAGAAGGCAGCTCAGAACCTTAAAGCACAGGGCCTGTATGCATGAGGGTGCAGGTTCAATCCCCATAACTATGATATGGCAGAGCCACAGTGAACAATGCTCTAGTGTGTCCCTCTCTTTCATACAAGTAAATGTATCTTTTAAAAAATATTCTTATATTCTATCTTGGGTAATTCTTTTCTTAGGTAATATAGAAAAGCTCATGGATATCTTTGTAAATATCACTTTAATGTCCATTTCACATTAAAATTATTTGCAGCACGATCTTATTAGTCCTTTGTGATAATATTTAGAAATCAAGAATTTAAAAAAATGTTCTGGGTTCCTACACCAGAGCACCATCCCCCTTCCCCCCAGTATTGACTCTTAATTATTTAGATAACAAGAGAATGAATGAGCTTAAAATACTAGAGAGAGAGAGAGAGAGAGACGGACAACAAAGCATTACTCTGACGGATGTGGTGCCATCGCTGGAGCGAAGAAATTCAGACATGCACACTTCACTCTCTACCAGCTAAGCTATTCCCTCAGCCACTACATCCATTTCCCAACAGTGTCCATAGAAGTGCTATACTGTCCAAGGAAAACTTTAAATTCACTTAAACCTTTAAAAACTGGGGTTGCATTCTTACCTGGAGATTTGATGTCCAGCATAGAGGAGCAGGGCAGTCAGAAAATACAGGTACAGCTGAACCAAGTGCTGCCTGGGCAGAGTTAGCAGCACAACACTTAAGATATAACCTGTAGTAGGAATTAGAAGGTTTAAGTAAAATAGGTTCCAATTTGGTCCATCAATTAATTACACTAATACTCTGAAAGTAAATTACTTTTTAATTACTTTGAGGTTTCTTTTTCTTACATTATTACCAAAGTAATTTTTTATTTTTATTTATAAAATATTTTATTATTTTTATTTATTATTTATAAAATATTTTAATTTTATTATTGCCAAAATATTTTTTTTTATTTATAAAATGGAAACATTGACAAGACCATAGGATAAGAGGAGTACAATTCCACACAATTCCCACCACCAGAACTCTGTATCTCATTCCCTCCTGATAGCTTTCCTATTCTTTAACTCTCTGGAAGCATGGGCCCAAATCTGTTTTTTAACTGCAAATATACCTTGCAGTGAACTCTATCAATAGTCACTGAGAACCAACTACATAAACTAAATAAATAATCAGAAAACATCTCATAACTCAAGATTATTGGCTTAACATATGCCAGTTTTTCATAGTCACAACTACGAATTGATTTCCCAGTTTTTCTAACACCATTTATTAAAAAGGCTTTCCTTTACTCATTTAGTGTTCTGGGTCCTTTTGTAGTAGACCACATATGTCCATAAATGTGACAGTTTATTTCTCGACTTTCAACTCTATTCCACTGATTTGAATATCTATTTTTTGTTACAGTACTACTCAGTTTTGATTACCATAGCCTGAATATATAGTTGTAAATCACAGTGTATAAAAGGACTCCATTCTTACTTTTTCTCATGATTGCTTTCTAAGTCTTAATCTTCTGTAGTTCCAGATAAATTTCTGTAGCATCTGTTCTAGAAGTTCATAGGGATTTTGATAGGATTTGCATTGAATCTGTGTTAATTTTTGGAAAATGGTCTTTTTAATTATGTTAATTCTTCTAATCCATGAGCATGGGATACATTTTCATTTCCTTGTGTCTTTTTTTTTTTTTTGAGAGTTAATGCTTTACAGTGGCATACGCGTACAATTTCATTATGTAGTAGGCCCCTAAAGTTTTCTGCCTTTTCTCCCTTCCCCTCCCTCCACAGAGTCTTTTGCTTTGGTGCAATACACCAAATCCAGCCCATGTTTCACTTTATGCTCTCCCTTCCTGTCCCTACTTATTAAGACCTGCTAATAAATGAGATTATTTGATATTCATCCTTCTCTTTTTGGTGTATCTCACTCAATTCCTTGAGTCTTTTATAGCTTTTTGTAGTGATTCATAATTTTAAATGTGCTTATCCTTTCTCAAATTTATCCCTAGATATCTAATTCTTTCTGCCACTAGTATAAATGGGATTCCGATTTCTTCTAGTTTACTATTTGCATATAGAAATGTCTCCAATAGACCCCAAATCTTCATCTGCAATATTCTAGCCTTTAGGTTCATGAGTAATCAACAATTTGTATGGCTTTATATTTTAACTCTTTTTCAGCCACCAGGTGACAGATGACCCCACCAATATCTCCTGGAGTCCCACTTCCTCAGAGCCCTGTCCCACTAGGGAAAGATAGAGACAGGCTGGGAGTATGGATCAACCTGTCAATGCCCATGTTCAGTGGGGAAGCAAGTACAGAAGCCAGACTTTCCACCTTTTGCACCCCATAGTGACCCTGGGCCCATACTCCCAGAGGAAAGAATAGGAAAGCTATCAGGGGAGGGGATGGGATATGGAGCCCTGGTGGTTGGAATTGTTCTCCTCTTATCCTATGGTCTTGGTCAGTGTTTCCATTTTATAAATAAATAATTTTTAAAAAATGTCTCTAATAAATGTATACTGATTTTATGGCCTGCTACCCTAAGTAAATTGTCTAATGATTGCTAAAAGTTTTCTATGTATCCTATTATGTCATTAGCAGATAGTGGTAACTTTACTTCTTCTCACCTAATTTAGATACTTTTTATTTCTTTTTCTTACCTAATTGCTATGGTTCCCCATGAACTCTTATCAATAGTCACTGAGAGCCAACTACATAAAACAAATCCTAAGAAGACATCTCATAATTCATGTTGTCTCAATGATAGTGGACAGCCTTGCTTTGTTTCTGACGTAAGAGAAAGTGTTTAGCTTCTCACAATTGAAAAATGATGTTGGTTATGGCTTTTCTTAATTTTTTTTTTTATTTATGTCCCCTCAATTCTCATTTTTTAACATCTTAATCATGACAATGCTGAGTCTTACAGGTTTTTCTCAGCATCTACTGAAATGTTTATTTTTCTCAGAAGGACCTTGGCACCTCAGGCATGGAAGTCTTTTGCATAACCATTATGTAACCTTCCTTGCTCATCATTTGATTTTTTTTATTTTCCTACTATTGATATGGTTAGTTACACTGATCTATTTATGAATACTGAACCATCTTTACATTTCTGGGTTAATTCCTACTGGTCATAGTATACAAGTTGTTTTTTGTTATTGTTGTTATTTTGTTTTTAATGAAGTGTTGAATCCAGTTTGCTAAGATTAAGAATCTTGGCAACTATGCTTATCATGGATATGGGTCTGCAAAGTTGTTTTTATTATTGTTGCATCTTTTGGCATTAGGGAAGTGGTGGTTTCATAAAAAGTGTTAGGGACTATTTCTGTATCTTCAGATATTTTAGAAGAGCTTCAAAAGTATAGGTAAAATGTCCTCCATGAAGGTTTCGTAAAACTAATAAGAAAAAGTATCTGGCTCTGTGCTTTTTGTTTTTGGGGAGACTCCATTACTGTTTCAATGTCTTCCATTTTAACTTGGTTTATTTCCAAGTACTTTTTACTCAGTCTTAGAAGGCTGTATGAATCTAAGAATCTATCCTTTTATTTTACTGTTGACTGTAAACCAACTATTCCCTAATAAAAAAATTAAAAAAATAATAATAATCTACCCACCACCTCTTCTATATTGTCCAGCTTAGTGGAATAGCTTTGTTTGTAAAAACCACTTACAATTCCTTGGATTATGTTAACACTTGCTCTAATTTCCTCCTTTTCACTTACAATCCTAATTAGAGTCTTCTAATTTTTCTTGATAATCTGAGTAGGGTAGGGGGCTGCCGAATTTGCTTAGCTTTTACAAAAATCAGCTGAGTTTCACTGATCTTTTGTTTTTTTTGTTTCAATGTTAATTACTTATACCACTTTTTACTTTTTTTTACTTCCCCCTTGGACTTACTTTGGGTTACTTCCGTTCTTTTTCTAGAACTTTTAGGTATGAGATTATTTGAAATTTTTCCTCTTTTCTGATAGGGGCCTATACTGCTATGAATTTCCCCCTTAGTACTACTACTGCTTTTGCTGTGTCTCATATATTCTGATAGTTCATGTCCTCATTTTCATTGGTTTCCAGCAAAGTTTTAATATCTTCTTTGGTTTCTACCTTGACCCTGTTATTTCAAAGCAGTTTGTTTGGTCCCTACTTCTTCCCCCTCAACAAGCTAGCTCACCCTCTCTCATCATTCCTAACTAAATCTCAGACTCAAAGCCTGAGGCATCTTTTGTCTCTGCAGCCTGCAATGTCTCAGAATCTCATGGTGCCATTACTACCCTTTTCCCTCACACACATACCTCCCACCTAGTAGGTTTTAAATTAGTGTAAGTGCTATTCTGTTTTCAAATCTCTTTCCATTCTCTCTTTCTTTACCAGGTTAATAGTCCTCAAACCATTACTTTAGACAGCTTTCCTATTCTAAACCTTCAAATTTCTCAACTTCTCAATTTGAGACTCTAGGTCTTAAAAAAAATCTGTCCCCAGTCTACTCTTCTATATCTACTCTTCTGTAACTTAGTCCTTTAAAAAAATTTTTTTTAATTAAGATTCTTAATGCTCCTATTTTTTTTCTTACATTTAATAGCACAGAAATAAACTGAGAATGGAAAGGGAGATAGAGAAGCACACACACACAGAGAGAGAGATTTAAAATATTGTTTCACTGCTTGTAAAGCTTCCCCCTTGCAGGTGGGGGGGCTGATGGCATAAACCCAGGTCCTAGAGAATATGAACATGTGTATTCAACTGAGTGTGCTACCACCTGGCCCCATTAGTGAGTCTTTAGTAGGGCCCATTCTTAAGAACTACTGTCTCTCTCACACAAGGGCAATATGCCAGGTACTAAAGAAGCAAGACACAGATTTCCCACAAATCCTAATTGGAAGAACAATCCAGCAGAGGTCAGGTAGGTATTTCCATTTGCTTTTAGAGTCTTAAAATAAGTCCCCCCACTTAATTTTGTTAATCTCTATCTCCTGAATTTAAAAAGGACTGTTTATCATATTTAGGAAGCAGTTTTAATGATTGCATTGGGAGGATTTTTGATCTGTATGTTTAATGAAACCACTTCTTAAATCCTTTTAATGAATTATCATTTTCCTTCCTAGAGATTTTCATCTTTCTCTTCTTCAGCATACTTCATAAAATCAGCAGATAAATCCTCCAGTTTGCAGTCATTTTGTTATTCTTTCAATTACCTAGTCACTCAACCACCATTATGTGTAAAGTATGAGTCACATGTATCATAGATGGAAAAAAAACAAAAAAAAAATCATATTCCAGTGAAAAAATAAATGTGGAAAAAAGTATGACAAAATCTTGTTACTATAATAAACATCAGAAAGGTTATGGTTGATGAAGTGATTAAGTCTGACCTAAATGTTCCAGAGTGAGAGAAAAAAGGGAAATGTTATAGGAAAAGAGAATAGTAGATACCAAAAAAAAAAACAAAAAAAACACAAAAGTATAAAATATTTTCAGAGGACAGTCAAGTCTGCAGATTCAACTATAATTTGGAGTAAACAGCAGTGAACTGGAAGATACCAGAAAATGATGATTAAAATCCTCTACATAACCACTTAAATGTAAGAAAATAAGCACAAAAAAAAAAAAAAACCCTACAGTTCCTATATACCACCATTTCTATAGTCCAGAGAAAAATAACTGTAATAATAAAATGTGTTGCATAATATTTTTTTTCAGGAACTGTGAATACATATGTTGAAATAAAAGCAGTAGAAATCATTTGGACTACAATGCATACATTACTTGAAGAATATAAGCTAACATTACTACCAGTGAAAACAGGCATCACTGTGCACTACAGGATTAGCCAAACAAGCCACAAAATCCCCAAAAGCAACTTATAATTAAAAAGACCAGAGCAATGGTCTGGGAGATGGCACAGTGGATAAAGCACTGGTCACTCAAGCAAGAGGTCCTGAGTTCAATCCCAGGCAGCACATGTACCAGAGTGATGTCTGGCTCTTTCTCTCTCCTCCTATGTTTCTCATTAATAAATAAGTAAAACCTTAAAAAAAGACCAGAGCAGTTAAAAATGGTGATTTGCTTAGAATAAATTATAAATTCCCCTAACAAAATGCATAATCCTGCTATTGACAGGTTACTTTAACATTGGAGAGAAAGTGAAAGCCTGCAACGAAACAGTTGTTTTGAGTATGGAGTTGGAAGGGTCAGCTATGCAATACATCATGAATTTTTATTTATTTATTTTGGGTAAGATAAGAGAAATTGAGAGAGGGAGGAGAGAGACAGAGAAGCATATGCAGCACTGCTTCACCACCTGCAAAGTTTTCCCCTCTGAAGGTGAGGCCTAGGCTTGAAGTGCGTCTTTGTACACTATAATGTGTGCACTCTACTAGATGTGCCACTGTCTGGCCCTGGGATACGTATTTCAACAGTTATTAGTGGCAGTACAAAGGTGAATGGCTGAGAATAAGGAAGTGAAGAGGCTTCTGATATTTCTAGCTTAGGTACTCAAGAAGATAGCTGCATTTAAGACACGAAATGTGGCCAGAGGATGAGGTTTGAAGTAAAGAAAGGTGATGAGTTAAATGAAAATGTCTACAGAATATTTTGGTGGTGATGTTTAACAAGAAGCTGGAACTTCATTTAGCATCAGGTACAAGCCAGATGCTGGGAATACTAGCAATAATATGTACCCCCATTTGTTTATTTCATTTTAATGAGAGAAGTACAGAATGACAGAGACACCAGAGCACTGCTCAACTCTGGCTTGTGGTGGGTGCTGGGGATTGAGGCTGGGACTACAGAGCCTTGGACTACAGAGCCTCACACACAAAGATCTTTTGCATAACCACTATTCTGTCTCTCAAGCCCCATGTCCAATCAATCTTAATGCACACAGCTCATTTGCTTCAAAATTTTCATGGACCCTTCACTATTTACTTCAAACAATAGAAGATTAAAAAAAAATTACCAACAGATGCCTAAGATCTAAATGAAGAAAACTTAATTTCCTAGGCCAGATGGTGGTGCACCTAGTACAATGCACAAGGACCCAGGCTCAAAACCCCAGTCTCAACCTATAGTGAGAAAGCTTCACAAGCTCTCTCTCTCTCTTAATTTTATTTCATTATTGGATAGAGACAAAGAAACTGAGCCAGGAGGGGAGACAGAGAGGGAGAGAGATAAGAGACACCTGCAGCTCTGCTTACCACTTATGAAGCTTCCCCCCTGCAGGTTGGGACCAGGAGCCTGAATCCAGGTCCTTGTATACTATAGTGTGTGCACTTAACCAGGTTCACCACCACCTGGTTCCCCAGTGCCCCCCCCCCAATTTCTCTAACTAAAAAAAAAAAAAAAAAGAAAAGAAATAAGAAACTTAACTTCCCTGGACTTCTTGAGTTACCTCATTATACTAAGTTAATTTTTTAATATCCACTATAAGCAATGCTCTGGAAAAAATTAATCCCAGTGCAATCTCAGAATGAGACAAAATGATTCTATTTTACCTAGAAAACAGTAATAAAAATTGAGAAGGGAAAAAAATGATAAAGGAATTGACTCTGAGACAGTAAAATACAATCTAAATTCTCAATGAGAAAATCTGGAGTCAAATGTTCATAAAATAGATTAAAATATATGATGGCACAACCAAAAGGACTCAAGTTATTTAGTAAATATATATAAACTACCAAGTACCTATCTAGGAAAAAAAAAAAAAAAAAAGCTACATCTAACACACTGACCAAATTTAAATGAAACAGGATTATGCATTTTGTTAGGGGAATTTATCATTTATTCTAAGCAAATCACCATTTTTAACTGCACCCATTTCTCACCTACTAGAGAAGTCAAATATATAAGTTTGGTAACTCTCAGGAAGTATTAAGGTACAAAATAGTGAAAGCACATGAGGAGCAAAACCATCAGCATTACAAACATTATGTGTGTTCTTTAGCCCCCACGCAATTTCAATCCTAATGATTTAACTAAAATAAATACTTTCATTTCAAGATGAAAGTTTATTGCATTTTAAAAGGCTTACTCTCTGAACGACAAAAGCCTAAAATAGTAAGATTAGAAAAGTATTTCTCATTACTTACATTTTATCATATTAGAATTTAAAATTATTTTCTTCCACCTTCTAGTTTCATCCAGTGAAATACATTCAAAAAAGTTCTCTACCTCTAATAACTTATGTGCAACAGTAAGTAAGACAATGAGATAACACCCATAAACATTCATCAGTAACTATTATTACTGTCATCTCAAGGTAACCAGAACTCATTTCACCCTACTTTAAAATATACAAATAAAATAAATCAAGATGCTCACTGAAAGATTAGAAAGAGGAAGGTAAGCACTTACCTACATAATGCATATTAAGTGCCAAATACTTATACTGGAAAAGAGGGTTGTTACTGAGGCTACTTCTTTGGATCTGCTGGAAGAAGGAGCTAACATCCCATCTGTACAGGACATCTAAAAGCATGATGCTGGGTACCCGCAGAGCCACATTTAACACTGCCTCCAGTTTCTCCTTTGCAGCCATGATTTTTCTTGGAGCTGATCTAGAATTTGGAGACAATATGAAAACAAATTAGTCAACTCAAGTAGCTTTTAACTCCTATGAATCTAAAGAATTGATACCTATAAAACACACGCCACATCTACAACTGCTAGACAGCATAATGCCTTGTGTTGTATTTTCACTTTGACACTTTCAGGTCTGCCCCATCTTAATACTATGACTAAATAAATGTTCAGGTTCAAAATATATTTTTAAAACATCGCTAATACCTAACCTGGTACCTAGCAATAAAATAACCTATAATAATGTTGTGGCTTTTGCCTGGTTAATTTTAAAAACATTTTATTCCTATAAAATTGAGATCTATGTAGCTTAAAAAAAAAAGAGGGAAAATTTAAAATAACAAAACCATAGCTACTTACAAAAAAAAAAAAAAAGACAACTGCAGTTAGTTGCAGCATCTCATATTCTATCCTTTTCCTTATTACTGTAACCAAGGTTTAAGTACTGAATGTCCACAGTACAGAAGATACAATCCAGAGAACTCATGATATAAATGCTTCCTTGAATCATTAAACTTGTTTAAGTCTGAAATTCTCAGAATCTGTCTTCAAGTAGAAAAACAACACTCATCAAATTTTTCCTGGTGCACATTGACATGCTGGCACAGCGAGTCAAGCAGAGTCTGCAGACCCCTCTGTGCTTGGCTGTTGAGTAGTAGGAATATATTGGGGGGTGCTGGAAAAGTTCTGTTTAAAAGAACTGTTAAACACAACATTACTTCATGTGATAGAGCGACACATTAATCAGAGAAATGAAAGGAAAAGGATAGCAAACAAAAATGGTAAAGGGGGGATGGGTGGTGGTACACCTGGTTGAGTGCACGTTACAGTGTGCAAGGACCCAGGTTCAAGCCCCCTGGTCCCCACCTGCAGTGGGGAAAACTTCAGGAGCGGTGAGGCAGAGCTGCAGATGTCTCTCTGTCTCTATCCCTCTCTATCTCCCCCCTTCCCTCTCAATTTCTGGCTTTCTCTAGCCAGTAATTAAAGATAATAATAAAAGATATTTTTTAAAAAAGAAACATCTTTTAAAAATGGTAAAGGGAAAGTTAAAAGTAAAAAGACTTCTGGATTGTTGGCTCTAGTAATGTCCTTTTAAGAATTTTGTTGAGAAAGTTAAAACACATTTCTAGCTTTGGCAGTAATTTCAGACATTACAGGACAAATGAAAACACTTATTTCTGAAGAAAATTACAGTGACAGATTGCTATGTATGGTTAAATATTTGTCAGTATTTCCATTTTACCCTCTAATTTTCAAAGCTGCCTAGCTATGATTTTTTTAAGTAGCTCAACTTGGCACACTATTAATGTAAGTTTTTCAATCACTGAAAAGGTGACCTGACTGATAACTGACTAATCATGTATCACTAATAATGCAGATTTAAAATTTTATTATTTTTAATTTATCTCATTTTTAGATAAATCACATTAGTAATTTTTCAACATAAGAAGAAATAACACTGTAAGAATCGAAACCAAAATAGCTGTGTATGTGTGTTGGAGGGAAGTTAAAAATAAAATCCAAAACAGCTGTGGGGGGGAGGGTAAAAATAAAATCTCTAACCAAGTTATTGCAAATCACTTGGGAGGTTAAACTACAGATGGATAGGTAAAATAAATGGATGGATGGATGAATGATAAATATGTGGGTTTTTCTTTTTTTTTTTGGTCACATCAGGATTTCACTAGTCCAGACCAACTTGTTCAGACACAGAAGCAAGAGACAGACACAACACCAAAGTATCATCCTGCCTTCCCACAACACACACATACACCTCCTATGTATGGTACCAGGAATTGGTATCTGAGTTGCATGTATAGCAAAGCTGGCACCTTCCCAGGCCAGCTAATTTACTGCACCCCCCAAAAAATCAGACACAATTTCTCAAAGCTGATATTCTGATATTGTTTAAAAGAAAAAATCTCTGAGAAAGAACACGATAAAACACTAACACACCCTTTCAACAGTGGGGATATGGAGACTTTCATTCCTATCTTTCTCTATTTGCTAATGTTCTAGAATACTGGGGGATGGGAACTGATTTTTTTTTTTAAATGGTATAAAGTGTAACATGTGGGTCAGCTGTTGGAAGAGTGCCCATATCACCATGCACAAGGACTGGGTTCAAGCCCAGAGTCTGCACTTGCAGGGGGAAAGTCTTAGGGACAGTGAAACAATGTTACAAGTATCTTTCCCTCTCCCTCTATCAAAAACGGAGAAAATATGGCCTCTGGAAGCAGAGGAGTGGTGCAGGTTTCAAGCCCAGTGATAACCTTGGTGGCCAAAAATGGAAAGCATAATGTAAGCAAACTGTCTGTAGGATTTAAGAAAATAACTGCTTACTGTGGTGGTTAAGCTGGTAACTCAATGTATTATTAAGAGTTTATTTCTTCTTTTTTTTAACCAAAAACTTACTATTCAGCTCTAGTTTATAGTGGTACTAAATTGAACCCCAGGATCCAGGCAAGTAAGTCTGTTTCCATATCAATGGTGTTACCTTCATGGTGTACGTGTTCTTTATTGTAATGGTTTGGTTATTTTTGTTTGTTTTGTGTTTTTTGCCACTAGGTTATCAATGGGGCTACATGTCTACACAAGTTCAACAGAGAATTCATTTCAAAGGACAGTAACTACAGATTTTTTTTTCCTCACAAGCCATGAGTTATGTGTGAAAAATCACCATGTCATCATGTACCAAGAGGATACCTACTGACAGACTTTAGACAAGACTGGAAGAGGAACTATTTTCCACTATTAAATGTTTCACTTATTTTTCTATGAGTGTTACATTGGCAAGTCATTGCTGAGCTAGGCACAGGGATATGGTAGAAGCAAGTTTAATACATGAAAAAACAAATTTTAAATGCTGCCCATAAGAGTTGAGGAAGGAAAAGAGAAAAAAAAAATCCAAAACTATAGTTTTGAACTTTTAAAGTGCCAGATGTCAGGTTCTTAACTATCAAAATCAACACTAAGCAGTATGTTGAAATACTTATCAAAGGAATCTGAAATCATTCACACCTCTCACACCTGCCCAAACACTAGATTACAAATGAAGTAAAACAAGAGCTTTCTCTGATGAGGTGAAGGGATTACTACATCTTTCAGAAATCTGATTCAAATCAAATTCTTCCTCTAGATTTAGTGTTCAGAAGAGCTAATGTGTGCATTCTGAGACCAGGGAACTCACAATTCTCCTTCCCACACAAATACCAACTATATATAAATAAACAGAAGAGCTGACGGCCAAAAAAAATAAAGACTAGACATTCTGAAAGCCAAATAGAAAAATTCCCTAGCCTGTTCAGCTACATTCTTTTTTAACTTCCTTGCAAGATTCAAAATTTAACTGTGACAAGAACTGGGCAAGTCTTACTCCAAAACAATGTCTCAGCAAGAATGTAAGCTAAATGTGACTCAAGTTGAAAGTAGCTCTGTACAGCAAAAGAGACTTCATTTTTTCCCCCCAGTAATGGCAGAAAGACTCAACCATTGCTAACCCAAACAAGACCACAATTTCAACAAATAACATTTCTAGGACTGTAACTAGCAATACAACAGCAGAAGCTACTTACAAATACAGTACTGTCTTGTGCAAGTGTACACTGCACAGCTCACTCACATCTGTGGGTGAGAAAACAGCCAGAGCTGCATTCCTTTGTCACTTGTGTGAAAACACTACATCTGGGTTTGAATATAAAGAAATCAAACAAATTATCCTCCACCATGTGAAAAGGCTTGTTTTTAATGTCACTTCTTTAACTTGTCAAGTAACTATAACTAAAAAACAGAAAGTACAATCTTACCAGAAGAAAGTTTTCTCATCTCCTAGACAAATCCACCACCCCCCAACCTTTCAAAAGATAAAGCAGAAAATGCTATCCGATCCAATTTAGCAGTCAGTGTGTTAACAAAAAGATAACTGAAGGCTGAAAGTTTCTACATCTTTTCTTCCATCAAAAGAATAAAAACAGTTATCCTTCGTCGTTAATTTGTTGTCTCCACCAAACTGTAACAGAAAACTCTACCATCAGCTAGAGGCTAATCGTAAGATTTTCTAGCCGTCCACATGCTAGGATGGTACACCCTGAAAGTGCTGTGCAGGCAAAGCCAGGACTGCAAATTCTAAGTAGACTCAGGAGCCCTTCCCGCCCCAACCCCCAAACAAACAAAAGCCCGTGGGTGAGAGCCTGAACAAGTCTTACATAAGCACCGCACGGGCCGCACGGGTCGGCCCCCTCCCACGAGCTAACTTTGCAGAAACCCGCTTCGCACCGAGACTACAAGCAACCCGACAAGTTGCATCTCGCACTCGGCGACGGTCCGGAGGCCGCGGAGCAACGGGCCCTGCAGCTGCTCCCGGAGCCCAAGGACGGAGGGGCAGCCCCGGCAGACAGCTCGTCCTCCGCGGCCGATTCGGTCAAGTGCGCGCTCCGCGTTAATTTACAGTTTTAAACAAGACGCGCCCCCGCCTCCCTCCCCAAGCTTCCTGTAGACCGCAGGCTGCAAGGCCCCGCGCCCAGCCGAAGCCCCCGCCCCGCCCGCCCCGCCGCACCTCCCCCGCCCCTAGCGGCGCGCCGGCTGCTCTCCGCACGTTTGACCGATAGTAACCCCAGCCCGGCTCTCCGCGGGGGGGGGGGGGGAGGGGGGAGCGGCGCTGCAGCCGCGCGCGGGGCTGGGGAGGGCACCCCCCAAACTCTGCACGCGAGGCCCCTATAGTCTGACCGAGGATGCAGGTTTTACGCGCCACGAAGTTCATCTCTCCCCGCCCGGCAGAGACGCCCCTGGTCCGCAGACAGGAAGCCACGGGGGGGGGGGGGGGCGACAGACAGGAGCGTCAGAGCTGGAAGGATTCCCCCCCCCAAAAAAAAAGAGGCTGGCAGGCCTTTCTGCACCCCATCCCCCTGCAGCCTCAACCCGCTCGAGAGGGAGCCAGACTGGAGCTGTGCACAGGGGGGCCCGGAGGGTGGGGGGCCGGGGGAAGGGCTGGAAGCAAGTGGACAAAGACTGAAAGTTGAAGTGGGAGACGAGAGGAGCAGCAGCTGAGGGGCTGCCCAGGAAGGGGCGCAGGAAGGCAGAGAGCCGGGGGTGACGTGGGGAAGCCGGAGCCAGGGCATCTTAGGAATTCCGGAGGAGGTGAGGCCGGGAGAGGCGATGGGCGGCGAGGAGGGGGCGGCGGCCCTCCGCTGGGGGAGGGGCGGGGAGGCGGCTGGGGGAGGGGCAGGGGCGCGGGGATGGGGAGGCCAGGGCCTCTGGGCGCCAACGGGGGCAGGGGCAGCCCGGTCACCTGGGTCCGGCCGCCTTCCCCGCGGGGCGCTCTCCCCGCCTTCCCGTCCTCCTCGGGCGGCGGCAGCGACGGCGGCGGCGGCGGCGGTGGGGCCGGGATGGGCGGCTCACAGCGGTGGCTCCTCCGCGCCGGGCCTGGGGGGCTGCGTCTTGGGAGGCGGCGGCAGCGGCGGCGGCAGCGGCCCGGCCCGTAAGGTCACCATCGTCCGCGGCGGCAGGAGCCGGCTGCCCGAACCGCTCAGCAGCCGGCAGCAACCATGGCCTCCAGGACTCTCCTCCCGCCCCCGGCGCGCTGCGGAGACCCGGTTCCTGCGTTCTGCGCTTGCGTGCCGCCCTGCCCCGCCCCCCCCCCCAGCGCGCGCGCGCGCGCGAACCCGTCGACTCACTCACAATCGCGCGGCCGCCGGGGCTTCCCGCTCAGCCTCCGAGGCGTGGGCGGTGAGCACACGCCTCTAGGACCCTCACGGCCCGGTTCAGGGGCGCGCGCCATTCAGACCCCCCATCTGCCAGCATACTGTGACAAGCGCCATTCTGACACATGCACGCACGCTCCCGGCCAAAGCGAGCCGCGCGCGCTCACAGCCACGCGCACCTGCAGGGGCCATGTGGAGGGCTGCAGCCCCCAGCCGCTCTGTGCGCGCCTGCGGCTACCGTGATACCAGCACCGTCCAGAACCCCTCACGGGCTGTTCTACATTGCCAGCTCCTAAGCTTGGCGAGTGATGGCTCAACAGTGCTGAGTACTGAACTCCCCCACCACCATAAGCTTCCAGTGAATGAGTGGGTGCATGAGTAAGTGAATTGCACTTCACTGGGTCTCTTCAACACGAAAATTCCAACTCCCTGGTTTAAACTTTAAAAAAAAAAAATCTGTTCAAAGACTTTGTTCTGGGAAATGGTAAGAGTATGTTTGTCCTGTTCTTTGGTTCAAGGTTCAAAACAGCGTGATATACACACCCCTCTATCCTAAACTCCAGGAAACATTTATTCTGTCTCACCTGTAGTGACACATTTGACCTTATTTTTATTTTCTTTGAGACAGACGGCAGAAAGAGTGGAGGAGGTCATAGCCCTCAAACCTGGGTTACACTTATGGCAAAGCAGCGGGCTATCCAAGTGAGCTACATTTTCCTGTAAATGTCAACACGCTGTAGGACAGAAAACTGTTCTGGCATGCCCACAATACAAAGCCTTCTAAGCACACTGTGCCAAAAGAGAATCAAGGATGTTGTCAGTCTCAGCTTTGGCAAAACTCATTATTCCTATGTTACTTCTACCCTGTCTCATCAGGCCCCTCCCAAATGCCCTTTCCCTCTCAGCTCCCTCAAAAAAAAAAAAAGAAAGAAAGAAAGAAAGAAAAAAGAAATCACTCACAGTTCCTTGCTTTGTCTTTGGTTAGTTCCTGGAGAGCCAGACACTACTAGGAACCAGCCTGGCCTTTGATATTGGCAGCACCCACATATACAGAAGATACACACCCAGTGATGGTAAAATGTTGCAACAGTGCTGGATCACGTTGCAATTGTGAAGCTCACACAGTTATAAGAGAAAGCAGGACATAGCCCAGATTGCCTGTGAGTTGGCTATGCACTGGTGACTTCAACTCCTGATGGAAATGTGCTGCTATGTAGTTATGCCTTAGATGGTTGCACTGAACTGAACATGTTCAGACTTTTTCTTGCCTTTACAGAAATTGTGGCCCTACCCCAAAAAGATAGAGCTACCTAACATAGCAATCTCACACTGGCAACTAGGGTTAGGTGTATCTGCCAGCTATATTTACAGAAAGTTCTGCAGAAGTGAAAGAAAACCTCTCCTAATGTAGAAGACCAGATGACTTATGGCTTAAAGACAGTGGCCCTTGTCCCTGCCTGTCTTTTGCCTTCAAAGCAAACAACACTGTTTAAGACCTATTATAGGACTGGGTGGTGGCACACCTGGTTAAGTGCACACACTACAGTGCACAAGGACCTAGGTTCAAGCCTCTGGTCCTCACCTGCAGGAGGAAAGCTTTACAAGTGGTGAAGCAGGGCTGCAGGTGTCTCTCTGTCTCCCTCTCTGTCTCCCTCTTCCTTCTCAATTTCTGTCTCTATCCAATAATAAAGATAATAAAAAAATTTTTAAGACCTATTCCAATGTAGTTTAAAACCCAGTATTATCCAGAAGGCTATATGACTTTATGACCTCAAGACTGAGTCCTATTTACCCCCCAAACCCACTTATTTAAATATATATATATATATATATATATATATATATATATATATATATATGGTAAAATTTGCCAGTCTCTCCTACTTGTATTAGTGTTTTAACAAAAAAGTGGGCAAGTAGATTTGGGCAATGCTCCTGCCTCCACTAAAGAAGACAGTAAATGAATCTCTCCCTTTTTGTAAAAGTTGATGTTGCAATCATCTGTGGCACCTAGTAACAGTCTCTCTTTGACTACAAGTAATGCCTAAACGATATACTATAGAGCCAGGAGGTGGCGCAATGGTTGGTGTTGGGCTTTGGGACATGAGGTCCTGAGTTTGATCCCTGGTGTTGCATGTACCAGAGTGACACTCTCATTCACCCTCTTTTTTTTAACTTTTATTTATTTATTCATTCCCTTTTGTTGCCCTTGTTGTTTTTTATGTTGTAGTTATTATTATTGTTGTCATTGTTGGATAGGACAGAGAGAAATGGAGAGAGATGGGGGAAGATAGAGGGGGAGAGATAGACACCTTCAGACCTGCTTCACCACTTGTGAAGAGACTCCCCTGAAGGTGGGGAGCCAGGGCTCAAACCGGGATCCTTACTCCGGGCCTTGTGCTTTGCGCCACCTGCGCTTAACCTGCTGCGCTACAGCCCGACTCCCGTTCACCCTCTTTTAAAGGGGAATAGGGAAGAGAAAATAACATAGTGGTTATGCAAAACAACATTGAGTTCTGAGGCTTCCAAGTCCCAGGTTCAATCCCCCTCACCATCATAATAAAAATAACAAGTAGTTACACAATTTTATCATAGTAAGTTTTAAAGTATATGGAAAGACATGTATAGGTCATATGCCTTTTATATAATGGATTTGAGCATCTATGGATTGGTGGGGGTAGTTGGGATCAAACCCACCTAGAATTAAGCCCTGGAATTAAGTACTATGGGACTACTGTACTTCAGCCTAGATTGCTGCATTGGGGAACCTCCTTGAAAGTTCAAGGTCCTCACCTCTGCATTTTGAATAGTAAGTTATCCATTCCAAATAACCTTTGTATTTTACTAAAATGACAAAAGCAAGCTGTACATTTATAAAATGTAATCCCTGGAGGTAGCTACCAGCCAAATTCAGAGGAAGCTCCTTTTCACTAGTTGGATTACTCTAGAGAGACCAGGTATACATTTGTCTGGGAATTGTGTTCCTAACTCCCTAGCTACCTTTCATCCTAGTGCCTCAGACTATTTTAGAATGATTAATCCTGTAGCACTGTGGGGAGGAAGTTTTATGAGTCTTTTTATATAGCCAGAAAAGTAAGAAATTACACTGATCACATGACTAATGGCTAGAATAAGAAAGTGCCCAACATAGCAAAACCTTTCCTTGGGTTTCCTCCCTGCTTTAACAGTTTTACTCCTTATTCAGTCAAGAAAACAGACTACAAGGAAGCAGTTATGCAATGTTCATTGCTAACTGGATTTGTTTGTTCTCCTTGGATGAATTGCAGATTCTTGAAAATAATGGTTTCAAATAAAATGCTTTCATATTATTACTGGATTTCTGTGTTTTGTTTAAAGGGAGGAGGGGCCTTCTTTCCTTTTTTAAAAAATTGGAAAAAAGGAAGAAAGAAACGTCAAAGTCCTGTAGTCCTCAGTGTTAAGTATTCTGGACTTGTCAAAGCAGGAAAAAAGTCACATGTCTCTTTTACTTTTGAATTTTACAGCAGCTGCCTGTAAATGCTGAAGTTCAAAACAAGTCAAGACAATTCATGTAGTAATGAAAGGGTTACTGCTATTACAGTGCTGCTGATCCAGTTTCAGGAAAACTCCACATTGCCAGGAGCAGGTAACAAAATCAAACGAAGAGCAACACACACACACACAACGGGAGGAAAGGAATATTAAATAAAAAGCAATCACAATGTACAGTATGTACTTTCCAGAAGCATCCAAACCCACCCAGATCAGAAAAAGTCAGGAGCAAACTATACTGTCAGCACATACATACAGCCATGTTTAAAGAAATGCCCCCAATCCACAGCTTGTTCATAACAGAAATTAGCTTAGAGTAGTAGAAGGAGTGGAGTGTGAATAATAGCAGAATGGCAGAACATTCAGGACTTTAAAGGATATCTCTACTATTCACTGATTTCATCCACCATGAAGAGCACATCAGCACAAAGTCAGGCAGAGTGCATATTTGTTACAGCTCTAGCCATTCCAAAAGGTGAGTCCCTGAACTTCTTATAGAACCAACTTTTGCTAAGAAACACACATACTCCTAGCTCAGTGATTACTATCCATAAAGAAATCTCATGTAATAGAGTTCATGTAATCCAATACACACACTGGATATTTGGAGCCATCCAAAGAACTTGGAAGGCCAGCATTGGACATATGGGGGGGGGGGGGGTAGGAAAATTTCCATGTATTCATTCACTCATTTTATTCTTTTTTAAAAATGTTATTTATTTATTGGATAGACACAGAGGGAAATTGAGAGGAAAGAGGGAGGTGGAAAGGAAGAGAGAAAAGGAGACAAGTGCAGCACTGCTTCACCACTTGTAAAGCTTCCCCCTGCAGGTGGGGGCTGGGGGCTCAAACCCAGGTCCTTAAGTGCTGTAATATGTGTGCTCAATCTGATGCACCACCTCACTCACTTTTTTCTTTCCTACCATTTCTGGACATTTTGAGATTTTTCTCTATCCAATTCAGAAATAATTAACTTTCTTGAATAAAAAAAGGCTGTGATAGATAAAATCTTGGCTTTATTTTTAAGTACGTTCTAAGAGGAAAACCATAGTTTTGTTCATCAACATGATTCAGTATGGGAAGATTCACTGTAATTTTTCCCTTCCATCTTTTTTTTTTTTTTTTGTCATCATGGGAACTTTATTGCTCTAGGATAACTTTTGCTGCTAGAGCCAGGTGATAGCGTACCTGGTTAATTGCACACATTACAATGTGCAAGCACCTGGATTCAAGCTCCCAGCCCCCACTTGTAAGAGGAAAACTTCACAAGTGGTAAAGCAGGCCTGCAGGTCTCCCTCTCTTGTGAAGCAGGCCTGCAGGTCTCTCTCTCTCTCCCTACCTCTCTCTTTCCTCTAAAGTTCTCTCAGTCCTATCAAATAAAATAAAGTTTAAAAACATAAAATTACAAAGGGGGGGCAGAAAAAGAGAATGAAAGAGAGCACAATGCCAAATGAAAATAAATATTGGAAAATAGATAACTTTTAGCTTCTCCTACTTTGTTTTTTAAATATATATGTATATATAGACAATGAAAGAGACCACAGCATCAGTGCTTACTTCAATCCATTGGGAGTCAGGGTTCAACCTGGATTTCATACACAGCAAAGCAGCACAGTAAGTATGCTATTTTGCAAGCCTTAGAATTTTTGGTATCAACCCCCTTCCAATAATAATAATAATAATAACCCTGTATCCCTTCACAACTACTCTCTCTTCTCCCCATATTAGGCAACCATTTGTCTTTTGTCTCTACAGATCTGCCTACTTACACATTTCATATAAATGAGATCATACAACTGTGATCTCTGTGTCTGCCTTAATTCATCTAGCTTGATGCTTTCAAGGACTACTCCTGAAGTAGCATGTGTAGGCATGTCTTTTTTTTTTTTGCCTGATAAAATCCCATTACACAAACATACCACATATTGTTTATTCATTCATCTGTTGATGGACATTTGGGCTGATCCTACATGTTTACTCTTATGAATATAACAAGCTTTTGTGTGAGGATATCTTTTCTTTTGTCTTGGGTATATATTTAGGGATAGAATTAAATTCCTGAGTCCTGTGGTAATTCTATGTTTAACATCTTTGAGGAGCAGCCAAATGTTTTCCAAAGTCTAGATTTTAAATTTCTACCAACAGGGTGTGAGGAAAGATTCATTCTTAGATTCAGATGCCTTCTACCTATAACCTGTAGGACCCAATGCCAAGTGCACATAATTTACAAATTCCTCCATTTGCCATCTTAAAATAGGAGTAATGATAGTATCTACTTTACAGGAAAAAAGAATTAACATCATGCATAAATGAGGCCCTGGTGCCACCAACAAATAAATGAAATAAATTAATGATACTCTCACCACCTGGATCCAATGATTGTTATAGTTTTGCATAGCTGCTGTATCTATTTGTGTCTTTTTTTGAAATATTTAAAAACAAGCTGTATATAACACACCTGATTTTTTTTTTCTCTACCTACTACCCCAGGAAGATGGGTCCCGAAATTAGTGCAACCTGGAATGTTCCTAGCTGTGACCACAGAATGTGAGCTCAGACCTACAAGGATGGAGAGGTTACATAAGGCTCTTGTGCTGAATATGGGCCCCAGACCAAACCTGTGGGGTTTACAGTTAACAATAGTTATATACTTTCCCCATATTTGGAAGCTGCTCTCTTTGCTCATCCAGCTTTCTGGTCCTTTTTCCAACTGTAACACCATCTCCCCAGATAATCACCTGGGTCCACATGCATACTAAATGTCAGGCGAAGGAAAAAAGTAGTGAATTTCTAAGTCAGAGGATATATGTAGTTTAAATTCTTTTTTTTTAAATAATTTATTTCTTTATTGGGGAATTAATGTTTTACATTCAACAGTAAATACAATAGTTTGTACATGCATAACATTCCTCAGTTTCCCATTTAACAATACAACCCCCACTATGTCATTCATCATCTTTCATGGACCTGTATTCTCCCCACCCACCCACCCACCCCAGAGTCTTTTACTTTGGTGTAATACTCCAATTCCATTTCAGGTTCGACTTATGTTTTCTTTTCTAATCTTGTTTTTCAACTTCGGCCTGAGAGTGAGATCATCCCGTATTCATCCTTCTGTTTCTGACTTATTTCACTCAACATGATTTTTTCAAGGTCCATCCAAGATCGGCTGAAAACGGTGAAGTCACCATTTTTTTTACAGCTGAGTAGTATTCCATTGAACACACCTGATTTCTTTCTCTCCTTTTTTTTTACATACCTCACTTTTTTCCCTTTTTTCTTTTTTTTTTTTTTTTTTGCCTCCAGGGTTATTGCTGGGGCTCAGTACCTGCACCATGAATACATTGCTCCTGGAGGCTATTTTTCCCCTTTTGTTGCCCTTGTTGTTTTATCATTGTTGCTATTATTATTGTTTTTGTTGTTGTTGTTGGACAGGACAAAGAAATCAAGAGAGGAAGGAAGACAGAGACGGGGAGAGAAAGATAGACACCTGCAGACCTGCTTCCTTGCTCATGAAATGACCCCCCCCCCGAAGGTGCGGAGCCAGGGGCTTGAACCCGGATCCTTACTCTGGTCCTTGCTCTTCACGCCATGTACACTTAACCCGCTGGACTACCACCTGACCTCCCATACCTCGTTTATAAACATTCTAGTTTTCTAAAAGCAAGAGCTTTCTCTAATAATACCAAGTGCCATTATACCTAAGAAAGTGAAGAATGCCCTAAATTTCTGTCCAAATTTTTGCAATTTCCACTAAAATATGTTTTACATAAAACTTTATTTTTTCCTAACCAAGAGCCAGTGGGGTTTCATTCATTGCTTTGGTTATTATGTCTTACATGTCAGGTTTTTATTTTAATCAATCAAAGCACTTGTGACTGTTTTGTATCTCAAATATAAGCACAGTAAGATGTGTTATTGTAGCTGTTATTTCCAGATTTAGGGTCATCTGGTGAACTATTATCCTACTCCACCATTTCCTTTGTCCTGATTCTAATTGAGCCTCTACGGGCAAAAATTATGTGCTGTTTTTTAAGCATAATATTCAACTAAATAGACTGGACATTGATTGTCACAGATATTTTTATTATTTTTTAAATTTTTTAAACTATTTTTTATTAGATAGAGACAGAGAGAAATTGAGGAGAAGGGATGATAAAGATGGAAAGAGACAGAGAGACACCTGCAGCCCTGCTTTACCACTCATGAAGCTTTCCCCATGTAGGTGGGGACCAGGGGCTTGAACCCGGTTCCTTGTGCACTGTAGTGTGTGCGCTTAACTAGGTGCGCCACCACCTGGCCCCCGTCACAGATATTTTAATCCCTCTTCAGTATCTTTTATTTTTCAACCTCTTAGACTATTGATCATTGATGGATCAATCCATATACAAGCACCTTAGACACTAGTCCAAAAATGGGCCACAACCCAAGTAATCAAACAACCAGGGCAAGGATCACCACCAGGGATTTTTGAGAGCAAAATCTTCTTTCCTGCTTGACTTTAAATTAAAAAAAAAAAAAAAAAGATTACTCTATTTTCAATGACTGACTGCCCTCTAGGACTCCAAAGGTAAGAATCAACCTGAAATTTTATCCAAAGCAAGAAAACAATATAAGACTTTGAAAAAAAAAATCAGAGGATGGGCTTAGACCTCAAATAAATTCCTCTCCTCAATATTACCAGTCACCTCTATCAGGAACAACACATAGACCCCTTTGTGGGTCCCCATAGGACCTTGCCCTTAACCTGGGTCAACAATGGAAGAGAATGTTCCATCCTCTGAAGAGAGAATGGACAACATACTCTATGGTACACCTGAGGAAGATGGGTCCTGAAATTGGGGCAGCTTGTAACGTTCCTACTCGTGACCACAGAATGTTAGCTCAGATCTACAGGGATGAAGAGGTCACATAGGCTCTTAAGCTGAATATAGGTCCTAGATCAGATCAAACTGATGGGGTTTACAGTCAACAATATTTATACATACAACTTTCTCATATTTGGGAGCTACTTTCTTCCCTGATCCAGCTTTCTGGTCCTTTTTTCAGCCATGATAGCAACTCCCACAGACAATAACTTGGATCCACCTGCATATCAGACTTCACGCTTGGGGGAAAAAAAAAGAAAGAAAAAGAAACTTGTACAGTTACAGGACTTTTGGAATATAACTAAAATAGGCCTACTATCTACTAACTAAATGGAGACCCCCCCCCAACTCTTCATCTGCACTATTCCAGCTTTTAGGTTCATGATTAGTGAACCACTTGTTTGGCTTTATATGTTAACTATCTTTTCAGCCACCAGGTTGTTCCTGCTACCATGATGCCAACCAGACTTCCCTGGACAGACAACTACCAATGTGTTCTGGAGCCCTGCTTCCCCAGAGCTCTCCCCACTAGGGAAAGAGAGAGACAGGCTGGGAGTATGGATCGACCTGTCAACACCCATGTTGAGTGTGGAAGCAATTACAGAAGCCAGACCTTCAGCCTTCTGCATCCTATAATGACCCTGGGTCCATACTCCCAGAGGGACAAAGAATAGGAAAGCTATAAGGGAAGGGGATGGGATACAGATTTCTGATGGTGGGAATTGTGTGGAGTTGTACTCCTCTTATCCTATGGTTTTGTCAATATTTCCTTTTTATATAAAAAAAAAATCAAAGGGTTGGGGGAGATAGCATAATGGTTCTGCAAAAGACTTTCATGCCTGAGGCTCTGAGGTCCCAGGTTCAATCCCCAGCACCACCATAAGCCAGAGATGAGTTGTGCTTTAGTCTCTCTCTCTCTCTCTTTCTCTCTGTGTGTGTGTGTGTGTGAGAGAGAGAGAGAGAGAGAGAGAGAGAGAGAGAGAGAGAGAGATAGACCTTCCCTGTGTATCCCTCTCTCATGTAAATGAAATAGAAATTAAAAGGAGGGAAGGGAGAAAGAATAATCAGAATCTGGTCACAATATCTGCTCTCTGACCTAACTCTTATCTGAAGGTAGCATATGCACCTTGTGCTTTTACTATACTAGCCAATAAGGGCTTTTTTGTTTGTTTGTTTTTGTTTATGCTCTTTTGCTTATGCCAGCTTTAACTGTATTTTCTGTTACTAGCATTAAAAAAATGTCTCAAGGCAGTCAATCCCCATAATTGCTAGTTAGGGTAACATGCTGCTACAAAGAAAAGGAAGTAACTAAAAAAAGTATATCAAATGATGATAAATACAATCATACAACTTACAAATTGTTATACAACTCAACCAGAAACAAAAGCCTGCTACACCCAGAAGTTCCTTACATAGTCTCATCCACATCTCACTAACCACAAAGGTAACCATTTTTTTTTACTGTAACGTCACTTCCTTTTCTTTGTTTGACTAACCTAAGTATGAAAGCCTGAGAACTATAATTTAATTTTAGCCGTTATGACATTTTACAGCTGTAGAATTCTAAATATGTATTCTTTTGTAACTTGTTCTCTGTTTAACATGGGATCGTTTATGTCATTGTGAGAAGCTTCTGTTCATTTTCATTGAAATTCTATCATGTGAAAATGACATAAGAGTCATTTTACGAGGAAGAAGAGAGACCAGGGCACTGCTCTCTGCCATGTATAGTATCAGGGATCAAAGCCTGGGTCCTAGATATACAAGCCCTTTATTCTACCAACTGAGCTGCCACCCCCATCCCAGCTGCTGAATATGACATTACTTAATTATTCATTCCACTTGTTATGACATTTGGATTCATGAACACCAGAGTTCTGGCTGCCTTTTTGCATGTGTATCCCTGTGTACCTGTGCACACATTTCTCTCCAGGAAAACTGCGGGCTCAAAGTGTACAGTTTTCCAAGGTATCTGTACCAAGTAACAAGCCCAAGAGCAATCTGTTAAAGAGTTGCTAATGCTCTGTTTTCTAGGCTACAATTGATAATGTCAGTCCTTTTAATTGTAGCCATGCTGGTGTGCTTTTTAACTTGTACTTCCCTAATTGCTGATAAGGTCAAATGCCGTTTGTTTAGTCTATCTGCCTTTTGAACTTCTGCTTTGTCACTTGCTCATGTCTCTTAGTCAATTTTCTCCTAGGTTTCTTGTCTTCTGCTTTTTGTTTCACAGTCCTCTGTATATTCTTAATACCTTTTATCAATTAAAGACTGCAAAAATCCTCTCTTGTTCTGCAACTTCCCTTTTCATTCTCTAAATGATGTTTTTGATGCACTTACATTCTTCATTTAAATTTAAATTTTTTATTAATTTTTAAGTATTTATTTATTTTCCCTTTGTTGCCCTTGTTTTTTATTATTGTTGTTGTTACTGATGTCATTGTTGTTAGACAGGGCAGAAATAAATGGAGAGAGGAGAGAAAGACAGAGGGAGAAAGAAAAATAGACACTTGCAGACTTGCTTCACTGCTTGTGAAGTGACTCCCTGCAGGTGGGGAGCCGGGGGGCTCAAACTGGGATCCTTCCACCAGTCCCTGCACTTCGAGCTATATGCACTTAGCCTGCTGCATTACCTCCTGACTCCCTAAATTTAATTTTTTAGTGTTTAATGCTTGTTAGAAGTTTGTTTTTCCCCTCTTCCACATTAACCCTAAATCATTAAGCAACTACCCATATCTGAGCATATCTTTCTGAATTCACTCTTCCAAAACACTGCTATTACTAATAGGTTCTGCCCCCAAGAATATCAAATTTCTTGGAATTGGGGACAAATAAATAGTTTTAATATAAAGTAGATATGACAGAGACAGGTAAAGGCTACTGTGGAAATACAAAGGGGGAGGGAATAGCTTACCCTGTGGGTCTGGGGTGAGAGGAGAGGCATTCTAAGTGCTGAAACACGGGATCAGATAAGTGGTAAAGAGGGAGACAGAGAAAGAAAATGAGCACACACACACCTCCCCCCCCCCACACACACACACACTTCAGAATCTTAATTAACATAGGGCAACTTCCTGCCTTTGTGTTATCTGAGGTACTAAAACAATAGATTTTTCAGATACCAGCACACTGTGTGTGTGTGTGTGTGTGTGTGTGTGTGTGTGTGTGTTGGGGTGTGTGTGTGTGTTGGGGTGTGTGTGTGTGTGTGTGTGTGTTGTGAGGCAGGGATAATATTTACAAAAGGATTATGAGCAAACTAAGGCCAGGACTCCTGCAAACTTTTCTCCAGATGGGTTTGTCAAAGTGTGAAAAGAATGGGCAGACAGTGGATTGGGGAACTGCTTCTTTGGAAAGGAGTTGTAGTTGACAGAGGTGGTTCCCTGGGAAATTCTCCCTCCTTCTGCTCTAGTCTGGTGTTAAGGGCCTTTCTAAGACCTCAGTCATGGGACATGATATGTATTCCTGCAGGCAGGTGCTGGTGCCAGCTGCCCACCTGAGAAAGTGAAAGCAACCTGGGGCTAGAGAAGGCTGCCTCTCAACAAATGAACAGGCCTGAGATCTGCAGAGAAAGAACTGTGTGTGTGTGTTTTCCCCAAGGAACAGGTATAAACTGTGTTGGAAACAGATTAGTTGGCAGTCCAGGGTCCTCGATCAGGGACAAAAGAAAATTGAAGGGGAACCACCAGTAAGAAGCTAGAATTGGAAACCCAATTCCTAGAGCCACCGACATGTGATCACCTAGGACAGAGGTACGTCTACCTCAGACATTGATGTTAGGATAAAAAAAAAAAAATGAATTCTCAAACAACCAAATGTCACCTGTTTTCTAGTTGATCAGTTATTGCCCTTGTTTTTTGTTGTTGTTGTAGTTATTGATGTCATCATTGTTAGATAGGACAGAGAGAAATGGAGACAGGAGGGGAAGACAGAGAAGGGGAGAAAAAGACAGACACCTACAGACCTGCTCCACCGCCTGTGAAGCAACTCCCCTACAGGTGGGGAGCCGGGGGCTCAAACGGGGATCTTCATGCCGGCCTTGCTTTTAGCGCCATATGTGCTTAACCTGCTGCACTACCGCCTGACCCCCAGTTGATCAGTTATAAAGAGTGAGTCAGCTTCCACTAGCTGAGCTATCAGTATCAGTAGGGTATGGATAATTGTGCCAATTCAAAAAAAAAAAAAGCAATTAATGCTCAAGCACCCAAGGACCCCCATCCAATTGCTGGGTGGATTTCCTTCTTGAAGCCATAGGTGAATCAGCAACACAGTGGGTCCTCATCTATCAGATTATTTATGCTATTTATCTATCTCTCCTTTTCAATAAGCTGTTATCTAAAAATAAAAATGATTTGGGTCTAGCTACCTTACAGTTCTATAGAATGCTACCAACAAATAAGAGCTGTGAATCTCTGGCATGACTTTCTCAGGCAGGTCTCTCACACCGGCAGCTGAGTCAGAGCACAGGGAGGAAATGAATGGGAGAGAACAGGAATTGACTACAGACCATCACACATGTAGAGAACTCTCACTTTTTGAATATAGAATGTGAGGCACTTAATTAATAACTTGTCTCAACACATTCTAATTGTCAAATCAAGAATGTGATTTGTGATTTAAAGTGAGCAGAGCTGTCCATTAATTAAGTAGTTCTGGAACTTGCCCAAGTTTGCATGGGAGGCAGGGGGTACAAAATTAATACAAAATTTTAGGACTGATAGTGACAACACCAAGATGTGCTTCAATTAGCACAACTCTTGCCAGTTGTTGAATATATTCAAGAAGTTCTAAGCAATACAGCTGTGACTAGATCTCTGATTTAGAGAGGAGAGATGGTGGTCCAAGAGGTGGTGCAGTGTGTAAAGCACTGGACTCTCAAGCATGAGGTCCTGCATTCAATCTCTGGCAGCACAGCTATCAGAGTAATACCTGCTTCTCTATCTCTCTCTCTCTGCTTCTCTCTCTCTCTCTCTGATTCTCTCTCTGCTTCTCTCTCTCTCTCTCCTATCTTTCTCATTATTAAATACATAAAATCTTAAAAGAGAGAATAACAAGCATCTTTGATATTTGCATCCCTTGCCCATACTGGTGTTTTAAGAACACAAGGAAAATAACCTACATTTTTTTGTATAAAAACACATAAAAGATTAAAAACAAACATAAAAATCTTAAAAGAAAGAGAGAGAGAGAGAGAAAGGAGAGGTGAGGAAATGGGGGTCTTCTCGGGAGTTAAAGGAGGATAGTTTGTCAATTTTGGGTTAGGAACTGGAGCAATGCTAAGAGATAATATGGTACAGGTTCTGTTTTAGGTAGCTTATACACATTATCATATTTAATTCTTTTATTATTTTTTTAATTATCTTTATTTATTTATTGGCTAGAGACAGCCAGAAATTGAGAGGAGGAGGGGAGGTAGAGAGGAGAGAGACAGAGAGACACCTGCAAACCTGCTTCACCACTTGTAAAGATTTCCTCCTGCAGGTGGGGACCAGGGGCTCGAACCCAGGTCCTTGTGCACTGTGATATGTGCGCTCAACCAGGTGTGTCATCACCCGGCCCCATCATATTTAATTCTTATTAAAACCCTATGAAGTAGACAGGGTAATTATCTCCACCTTAAAAACTAGGTTTTTAACCTGAGTTGCAAATGGTCAAGTAATTTGCCTGGCATCACACAGGAAGTAAAAAAACAGAGCTTAAAAACAACCCTGATATCTGGTATATATCAAATAATCATTTAGGAAAATACCTGATATAAAAAGAGAAGAATCCATGGGGATGTGGTTAGAGTTTGGGTGCGAGTTCCTGGTCTCTTTTCTCTCCCCCGCAAAGCAACCTGACAGTTCCCAGTTTAATCCCCAGTAACAGCAAAAGGCAAGGGAAAGAGGATCACCTGAGAACACAATAAGACAGGAGTAGGATTACTTCAGGAACCTTCCAAGCCAGGAGTGAGTGCAAACATGTGTGGCTCATGGACTAAGAGGCACTTAAGGAGAGATTCTTGGGGCTAAAAGCCCCTACCTATTCAGGAGCGATTGGTACCAGTCCAGCAGTTTGCCAGTTGATGCACCAACTCTGGTCTGGTTTTATCAACAAAACGACAGCTGAAGGGAGGAGAAGATCACCTAAACCTCACCAATTTACAAATGTGGGTCTCCACTGCTGTTGCCCCTTAAGGGCTGGAACAGCAGCAGGGAAATCTGATACCAATATCTGGGACCAGAGAACTGGTCAAGTGGCTCAGGAGAAAATCTACATGCCCTGTAGTCCAGATGTGTGGCTATATAGGAACCCTGTCACATCATTCTCCTGAAAAATTATGGAAAAGGGTGAATAATTCCCTTAGAAATCAGGATTTAGGGAGCCAGGCAGTGGTACAGCAGGGTAAGCGCACATGGCATGAAGCACAAGGACCAGCATCAGGATCCCGGATTGAGTCCACGGCTCCCCACATGCAGGGGAGTTGCTTCACAGGTGGTGAAGCAGGTCGGCAAGTGTCTTTCTCTTCCCTTCGCTGTCTTCCCCTGCTCTCTCCATTTCTCTCTGTCCAATCCAACAACAATGACAGCAATAACAACAATAACAACAACAATGATAAACAACAAGAGCAAGAAAGGGGAAAAATTAAATTAAAAAAAAGTTTCTAAGAAATCAGGATTTATCAAGAAACACAGGGCCACAGAGGGCTCAGCTCTAGCTGGGGGTTGGGGGGGTTGGGGGTGGAGCGGGGATTGGGCCTGGGACTTTGGACCCTCAGGGCTGGAAGTCTCTTTGCATAACCACTGTGTTATCTATCCCCCACTCTGTTTTATCTCTTGGTCAGAAGTAAGTGATTAAGCTAAAAAAAATCGACCTATACTTGAAAAGCTCTCAGGCTCCCATAGCCTGCCGTGAAGATAAATAACATAAGAGGTTTTAATAATCACTATGCTTTACCTCAGGGATTTAGATAACATTGAAACAATTGTTAATTTTTCACAACTGTGAACTCTTGAGTACCTTACTTAGATAAGTCAATCCAGGTAAGAGTGATCAGTAGATTGAAAAATACAGAGAGAGGGACCTCATAATACACTAAATATGATGGTTAAACCCAGAAGAAAAATTGCAGAAATGAACAAGGACAAAATCCCCCAAAATGTAGAAGCACATAAGAATGAGGTCAACATCCAAACACTAACTGAGGCATTTGTCACAGGAGTGAGGAAAGCTTTTGAAAGTAATAGCATCAGAAGTAGGCAAACTATCACCAAGCCTGCCCTAAAAGAAGTTCTGAAAGGTCTCCTATAAACATTCAGACCACCATAAATATGCCATAGATCATAACACTCTAAAAATCTACAAGAATGGCATTAAAATATTTTCAGTCTTTGATATCAATAAATGTCAATGGCCTGAATTCACCTATTGAAAGGCACAGAGTAGGAAGACGGATCAGAAAACATAACCCAACAGTATGCTGTCTACAGGAAACCCACCTAACTCAACAAGACAAACACAGACTCAAAGTGAAAGGATGGAAAACTATCATACAAGCTAATGAACCACAAAAAAGATCAGGAACAGCTATTCTCACATCTGACATGACAGACCTTAAAATAAATAAAATTTAAAAAGATAGGGATGGCTTAGTACTCACAGGATCAGCCAAGCAAGAGGACTTAATAATTATTAACATCTATGCACCCAAATGAGAGGCCATCTAAATACATCAAACATCTACTGAAAGAGCTACGACAATATATTAATAGCAACACAGTAACAGTATGGAATTTCAACACCCCACTCTCTCAACCTGACAGATCATCTAGGCAGAAAATTAATAAAGAAATGAGGGACTCAAGTGAAGAGATAGATAAACTAGAATTATTGGACATTTTCAGAATCATTCACCCCAAGAAATTGGAATACACGTTCTATTCAAATCCAAATGGGTAATTTTCAAGGATAGACCATATGTTAGGCCACATAGTGTCAATAAATTCAACAGTATTAATATCACACCAAGTACCTTTTCAGACCAAAGTGGAATTAAACTAACACTTAAGAACAAAGAGAAAATTTTACTAAGTCCACAAATATGGAAACTTAACAGTACACTACTTAACAACTACAGAGTCAAAGAGGAAATTAAGGAAGAAATCGAAATGTTTCAAGATTTCAATGAAATGAAGACATGGGCTATCAAAATATTTGAGACACAGCTAAAGCAGTACTAAGAGGGAAATTCATAGCCATATAAGAAAAAGGTCAAGTAAACAACCTGACTGAACACCTTAAATTCTTAGAAGAAGAACAAAGGAACCCTAAAGCAAGTAGAATGAAATAATCAAATTAAGGCAGAAAAAAAATATCAGATATGAGAGAACCATACAAAAGATCCATGAAGCTAAACACTGGCTCCTCAAAAGGGTAAACAAAACTAACAAATTCTTGGCCAGTCTCACAAAAAAAGAAAAAAAAAAAAGAAAGAAAGAAAGAGAGAGAGAGAGAAAAAGAAAAACAATTAATAGGACTGTAAATAAAAGAGGATATATTACAACAGACACCACAGAAATTCAAAGTATCATGTGAGGCTTCTATAATCAACTATATGCCACCAAACTAGAGAACCTGAAATAAATGGAAGAATTCCTACAAATAAACAACCTTCCAAAATTAAACCAAGAGATCTAAATCACAGGTCAATCACAGCCAAAGAAATTGAAATAGTTATCAAGAACCTTCTCAACAATAAAAGTCAGGACTAGATGGTTTTAAAAATAAATTCTACAAAACCTTCAATAAATAGTTAACATCTATACTTTTAATGCTCTTCCAAAATATTGAAAACACAGGAATAGTCCCTCTACCTTCTATGAAGTCAACATGAACCTGATATCAAAAGCAGACAGGGATATAATAAATTAAGAAAACTATAGACCAGCATCTCTGATGAACACATATGCTAAAATACTGAAGCCAACTGGGTACAACAGTTATTAAAAAGATTGTACTTCACAACAAAGTGGTATTTATCCCAGGGATACAAGGCTAGTTCAGTAGACTTTAATCAGTCAATGTGATCCACCACATCAATAAAAGAAAAACCAAAAACATGATTACCTCAATAGATGCAAAGAAAGCCTTTGGCAAAATCCAACATCCCTTCATGATCAAAACACTACAAAAAATGGAAATATATGGAAATTTCCTTAACCTAGTGGGGTTCATACACAGCAAACCTACAGCCAACATCTTACTCACTGGTGAGAAACTAGATGCATTCCCACTTAGATCAGGTACTATTTAACATAGAATTGGAAGTTCTTGCCATAGCAACCAGGCAAGAGAAAGGAATCAAAGGAATACAGTTTGGAAGAGAAGTAATTTGCAGATGATATGGTAATATACATAGAAAAAAAAACTATAAAGAATCCATCAAGAAGCTCCTGGAAATTATCAGGCAATACAGTAAGGTGTCAGGGTACATAATTAACATAATAAAGCCAGTGGCATTCCTCTCTGCAAACACTAAGTCTGATGAAGAAGAAATCCAGAAATCCATCACTATAGCAACAAAAACAAAAAAATAGGGGCTCAGGCCTTAGCACAGTGGGTTAAGCACACATGGCTTAAAGCACAAGGACCGACATAAGGATTCCAGTTCAAGCCCTCGCTCTCCACCTGCAGGGGAGTTGCTTCATAGGCAGTGAAGCAGGTCTGCAGGTGTCTCTCTTTCTCTCCTCCTCTGTCTTCCCCTCCCCTCTCCATTTCTCTCTGTCCTAGCCAACAACAACATCAATAATAATAGCAACAACAATAATAACCACCAGAGGGGCAACAAAAGGGAAAAAATACCAGGAGCAATGGATTCATGGTTTGCACTGAGCCCCAGAAATAACTCTGGAAGCAAAAATAAATAAATAAATTTAAATATCTAAAAATAAACCTAACAAAGGAAGTGAAAGACTTTTCTACTGAAAATTATAAATTCAAGGAAATACAGAAAGATACAAAGAAGTGGAAAGATATCCCATTATTTATGGATTGGAAGAATTAATATCATCAAAATGAATATTCTACCCAGACCCATATAAATTTAAGGACATCCCAATCAAGGTCCCACCAACTTTTTTAAGAGAATAAAACAAAAGCTACAAACATTTATTTGGAACCATAAAATATCTAGAACAACAAAACAATCTTGAGAAAAATGAACAGAACTGAGAGCATCATACCCTAAGATCTCAAACTACATTACAGGGCCATTGTAATAAAAAATTGCTTTGTACTGGAACAAAAATAGACACACTGACCAGTGAAATAGAATTGAGAGCTCAAAAATAATTCCCCACACCTACAGACATTTAACTTTTGACAAGTGAGACCAAACTATTAAATGGAAAAAGAAGAGTCTCTTCAACAAATGGTGCTGGGAAAATTGGGTTGAAATGTGCAGAAGAATGAAATAACCATTACACTTCATCACACACAAAAGTAAATTCCACACACCCATCCAAAAAGACTTGTGTATACATTCCTATGTTCATAGCAGCAAAATTTGTAATAGCCCGTATCTGGAAGCAATCAGGTGTCCAACAACAAATGAGTGGCTGAGTATGTTGTGGTATATATTTACACAATGGAATACTACTCAGCTAATAAAAATGGTGATTTCATCATTTTCAGCCCATGTTGGATGGAGCTTTAAGTGAGATAAGTTAAGTGAGATAAGTCAGAAACAGAAGGATGAATATGGGATGATGTCACACTCACAGGCAGAAGTTGAAAAGCAAGATCAGAAAACACTCAGCAGAACTTGGACTGGAGTTGGTGTATTGCACCAAAGTAAAAGACTCTGGGGTGGGTGGGTGGGGATTTAGGTCCTGGAACATGATGGCAGAGGACCTAGTGGGGATTGTATTGTTATGTGGAAAACTGGGAAATGATATGCATGTACAAACTATTGTATTTACTGTTGGCCATAAAACATTAATCCCCCAATAAAGAAATTATAAAAAAAGTAAATTCCAAATGGATAAGGACTTGGATTTTAGACCAGAAACTATCAAATGCTTAGAGAAAAATATTGGCAGTACTCTTTTCCATCTAAATTTTATATATATCTTCAATTATACAAATCCAAATGCAAGGAAGATTAAGACAAAAATAAACCAATGGGACTACATCAAATTAAAAAGCTTCTGCACAGCAAAAAAAAAACCACCACCCAAACAAAGAGACTCCTTACAGAATTGGGAGAAGACTTTTATATATATCATTCATCAGACGAGAGACTAAAAACCATAATATATAAAGTGCTCATCAAAGTTAGCAACAACAACAAAATGACCCCATCCAAAAATGGGGAAAGAATATGAACTGGATATCACTAAGAAGAGATTCAAAAAACCAACACACATATGGAAAATGCTCCAACAGGCCATGGCCGGTGCGCCGCTATGTTCCATCGCTGGGGAGCCAGAGACGACCCGAACTACCCCTGCGGCTACAGACAGACTATGACCCACATAGTCAACGACTGCCACCTCTCCAGATTCAAAGGAGGTCTCGAAACTTTACATCAGGCTCAACCTGACGCTGTTGACTGGCTACGGAAGAAGGGCAACCGCTAGAAGAAGATTGTCAGAGAAATGCAAATAAAGACAACAATGAGATACCACTTCACTCTTGTGAGAATGGCATATATTCAAAGGATAGCTAACAACATATGCTGGAGAGGCTGGAGGGGCAAAGGAACCCTCTTGCATTGCTGGTAGAAATGTAAATTGGTCCAACACCTTTGGAGAGCAGTCTGGAGAACTCTCAGGCTAGAATTAGACCTATCCTTCAACCCTTCAATTCCTCTCCTGGGGATATATCCTAAGGAAACAAACACACCCATTCAAAAAGACATGTGTGTACCTATGTTCACACAACTTGTAGTAGCCAAAACTTGGAAGCAACCTAGGTGCCCAACAACAGTTGAGAGACCGAAAAAATTGTGATCTATATACACAATGGAATACTACTCAGCTATTCATGATAGTGAATTTACCTTCTTCACCTCATCTTAGATGAAGATTGAAGGAATCATGTTAAGTGAGATAAACCAGAAAGAGAATAATGAAAATGGTATGATCTCACTCGTAGATAGAAGTTGATTTAAAAAAAAAAAGAAGAAGAGAAGGGGAAGCACGAAGCAGAATTTGGATTGGGTTTGGTGTACTGCACCAAATTAAAGGACTCTGGGTGATGGGGGGGGTGCTTTCACAGCCGGGTGCATGATGGTGGAGGAGGACCTAGCTGAGGAGTTAGAGTGTTTTGAAGAAATCTGAGAAATTTTATACTTGTAAAATTTTACAATTGTACCAACAATTGTATCTCCTGTTGACTGTAAACCATTAATCCCTCCAATAAGAAAAAAGAGTCCATTTTGTAGTTCAGGCACCAAGCCCAGCAATAACCCTAGAGGCAAAAAAATAAAGAAAGAAAGAAAGAAAGAAAGAAAGAAAGAAATTTGAAAGAAAATCCATTGCAAATGGTAAGTATAGTTTTGTCAAATTTTATTTTCAACCATTCATAAGAATATGTATGTATGTATGTATATTCAATGATCACTATTAAAATATACTTTTTTTTTTTTACTAAGGACAATAAAAAATATATATTTAAATAGTAGGAAAATCTCTATATAGCAATGTGATATTTAATTTAGAAGTGCAAGCATGATAATTTCTAAATTTTCAAAAATATTTTATTTATTTTAATGAGAAAGATAGAGAATGATAGCTACAGAGAAATCAGAGCACCACTCATCTCTGGCTTATAGTGGTGGTGGGGGTACTGAACATGGGTCTTTGGCATGAAAGGTTTTTTTGCATTTTATTATTTTTTATTGTAATTCTTAATTTTTAAATTTTTATTATCTTTATTTATTTATTAGACAGCCAGAAATAGAGAGAGGAGGGGAAGATGGAAAGGGGGAAAGACAGAGAGACACCTGCAGCCCTGCTTCACCACTCATGAAGCTCTCCCCCTGCAGGTGGGGACCAGGGGCTTGAACCTGGGTCCTTGAGCATCGTAATGTGAGCGCTTAACCAGGTGTGCCATCACCTGGTCCCCCTTCTTTTTTATTTTATTTTATTTTATAAGCTTGAATGGAAGGACCGGTGTTAGGATCCCGGTTCGAGCCCCCGGCTCCCCACCTGCAGGGGAGTAGCTTCACAGGCGGTGAAGCAAGTCTGCAGGTATCTTTCTCTCCCTCTCTCAGTCTTCGTCTCCTCTCTAGAAAAAAAAACAAAACATAAAATTAAGTTTGCAAAGGGCTCACATTACACAATATCTTACCTTAAATGTAGCACTTCAGGAAAATGAAGGAAAAGTATTGAGTGGGATAAGTCAGGAAGAGAGGGATGAATACTAGATGACTCCACATGTAGGTGAAACTTCAGAGACAGAGTCAGAAAGGGAAACCACAGGGTGAAACTCAGATTGGGGGTGGTGTACTGCATCAAAGAAAGGGGTTCTGGGGAGGGAATGGAATCAGGGGACTGGTGGAGTGGGGACTGGGATTCTTGTTGGGAGCAGACAAGACTCTGCATCAGACACCTATTAGACAGAACTGGGAAATCATACACATGTATAGACAAATGTAGTCTAATTCACTGACCCCGAATAAAAAAATTAAGTGGCAGCTAAAAATAGTTTAACTACAATATAGCAGTGTGATATCTGTTTTTAAATTTAGGGCTAGGGAGATAGATTGATGATTATATAAAAATACTTCCATGCCTGAAGTTCTCAGGGCCAAGGTTCAATCTCCAGCACCACTAAAAGCCAGAGCTGAGGGGTATGGTGATAGAGCACCCATTTGTGCACACATGTTACAATGTGTAAAAAGCTGGGTTCAAAGCTGCCAGTCTCCATATGTGTGCATGTGGGTGGGGGAAGCAGTGCTGTGAAGCAGTGAGTGCTGCAGGTTCTCTCTCTCTTGATTTCAGTCTCTACCCAATACATAAATAAATATATAAAAGATTTGCTTAAAAATAAAGTGAATTAAAAAAATAAAAGCCAGAGCTGAGCCATGTTCTGGTTAGAAGTCAAACGGTTATAATCTTGATGAGATATTAATTTCTAAAACCAAACTAATCTTAGGTTATGTTTTCCAGACACAAAAGCATGACCCGTGACAGCAGAAATCTCTTGACAGCTGCCACTGCAGTACCTGAAAGGGAAAGTCTGTGGCACTATGAAAGAGACTGAGTGGACTTAATTTAGATTAAGGAAGACACCCTTAAAAAGTGTCTTCTCGGAAGTCTGGCGGTATTGCAGTGGGTTAAGTGTACATGGCTCAAAGTGCAAGGACGGGCGTAAGGATCCCCATTCGAGCCCCTGGATCCCCACCTGCAGGGGAGTCTCTCAAGCAGTGAAGCAGGTATGCAGTTGTCTATCTCTCTCTCCCCCTCTGTTTTCCCCTCCTTTCTCCAGTTCTCTCTGTCCTATTCAATAACGACAACAACAATAAAACAACAAGGGCAACAAAAGGGAATGAATAAATAAATAAATAAATATTTTTTTAAAAAAGGAGTTAGGGGGCAGGCAGTGGCACACATGGTTGAGCTCACAAGTGACTATGAAAAAGGACCCAAGTTCAAGCCCCCCATGCCCACCTGCAGGAGGGGATACTTCATGAGCAATGAAGCAGGACTGCAGGTATCTCTCTCTCTCTCTCCCTTTCTATCGCCCCTTTGTCTTTTAATTTTTCTCTGTACTATCAAGTAAATAAATAAACACATTTTTTTAAAGAGAGGAAAACAGGGAGAGAGCAGGGAAAGGAACTTTCCAGATGGAAAGAGTGGAGCCTGATAGGGTGGAGGACTTGAAGGAACCCAGTATACCAGGGACCAAGTGAACTAGGGAGAGAGTTGCACAGAAGAGTTATGGAAGCAGAGGGGCCAGATCACACAGACCTTCAGAGGTCACATTAGGCCATTTCTTACATAAATACAAACTCTACACATTCTTGTGTTTGATGGAAAACCACTGTCTGTGTATGCAATTGAATGTGTTGATCATGGCTAACTGCTCAGCCTGAGCTCTGCACAACTGCATGCATGGGTCACTGTGGGCATGGCCTTTGGTTTGGCACATCATATTTCTGCAGGTGGCCCTCTCAAGTTAGGGTTCTTTAAAGGATCACTCACTTGGTAATCTGTGGAGAACTGTAGGTAGGACCAGAGAGGAAGCAGGGAGATCATAAAAATCCCTAATACAATCTCCAATCAAGGGACTAGCATAGAATTTGTGCTAGAGAAAAGTGGACATATTCACTTCTTCCCTGGTACACACTACAGGCCCAAGTGCATTCCTAACCTATACACAGCACCAGAAGGAGTTCCACAGATGGTAAAGCAATGCTATGGTGCAACTCTCCTTCCTCCCCTACCTCCTGTTCCCCACCTCTTAAAAAAAAAAAAAGGCAGCCTAGGAAAGGTGAAATCATCATGCACAAGGCCCTAGCATCACAAAAGTATATAAAAGGCCCTCAGAGTATCCTGATTTACATGTGCTTGCAGAAAATTAATCTTTCCAGTTAGTTTTTTAATCAAGGTGAGTGGTTTCCACTGGCCTGTGAAAGCCCATTGTGTGTGCTGCTCCAATTCCTCATTCAGTACTATCAAGTGGAAGTCTGCCTTGGTGGAAATATTTCCACCATGGAAATTGGCCAGGACTACAAACCTCATTCCTTAGAGAGCTGGTTATAATACACTTACTAGTACATTGCTGCCTTTTCCTCCCCTTTGGCATTTCAATGCCAGAATATTATATAAAGAATCGCTGCACAAGATAAGGTACAATGTGATGAGTCATTCATTAAGGCTGCTATAACTAAGATGAAAGGGATGGTTATGAAAGATATTGAACTGGAAAAATATCTCTAAGATCAGTGATTTATAATGGATCAATGTGGGAAGTGAGGAGCAGATTGTATCCACCACCACCACCACCCCCATCCACCCCCAGAAATAAGGAACCATTTCCAGAGCACATCTCTTTGATGAAGAATATAAAGAACATTTCACAATTTGGTTTGCTGTCATGTGCATTTTAAATGTCCCTGTCTCAGCTGTCAAGCATTTCAACTGCTTTTTAAAAATTCCACATTATTATATCTCAGACATCTGAATTCTCTCACTATTTACTGATGGAGTTGAATGAATGGAATAAAAAAAATTAATTCCCAGCTCATAACCACTGAGTGGTAACTGTCTTGTTGAAACAAAAGCTCTGCAGAGGTCTGCAAAACATGCTATAAAACATAACCACCTTCAACTTTGTGAATATTGCATGAGTAGAGACTAATGCAAGCCTTAAATAGATAGGTGGACTATTGCATAAAATCTTCAGGAAGGCATTAGAAAGGATGGAGGGGGCCAGCGATAGTGCACCAGGTTAAGCTCACATAGTACGAAGCACAAGGAGAGGCACAAGGATCCCAGTTCAAGCCCCCAGCTCCCAACCTGCAGGGTGGTCACTTCACAAGCAGGTTTGCAGGTGTCTGTCTTTCCCCCTCTCTTGTCTTCCCCTCCTCTCTTAATTTCTCTCTGTCCTATCCAACAACAACAATGGAAAAGCTGGCTGCTAAGAGCAGTGGATTTGTGGTGCAGTGATAACCCTGGAAGCAAAAAAAAAAAAAAAAAAAAAAGGATGTACAAGGGGCCAGGTGGTGGTGCATCCAGTTGAACATACACGTTACTGTGCACAAGGACAAAGGTTCAAGACCCTGGCTGCTGTGCAGATGTCCCCTCAGGCTAGTGCCAGTTCCTGAGAGAGTTGGGACATTCTTGGAGTGCCTGTTCCGCCAGGTTGTTCCCTCAGGCTAGTGCTAGTTCCCGAGAGAGTTAATACGATATTCTGGAAGTACCCTTCCCAACCAATCCTGTCCCAGCTCGTCACTCCAGGTTTTTGCCCTATAAAACCCTTTTTCTTCCGCTCCTCTCTCTCTTGCCCGCTCTCTTGCCCTCTCTCTTGCCCGCTTTTCACTTCGGTGATTAGACGCAGGGAAGGTTGCTGCAGTGAGGCGGCCATTTTGGCTAGCTCCATGTGGCCCAAACCACTGCGCTCTCACCCAACTCTGAGGTGTCCGCTCAAATAAAGAATTGTGTTCCCTCTTCACTCCAGATCTCTTCTCTCTCTCCTCCGCGTCGCAGCATGACACCTGGCCCCTAGCTGCAGAGGGGAAGCTTCTCAAGCAGTCTTCTTCTTCTAGCGTTTGCCCTTCTTCCGTAGCCAGTCAACAGCATCAGGTTGAGCCCGATGCAAAGCCTCTGAGACCTCCTTTGAATCTGGAGAGGTGGCAGTCGTTGACTATGTGGGTCATAGTCTGTCTGTAGCCGCAGGGGCAGTTCGGGTCGTCTCTGGCTCCCCAGCGATGGAACATAGCGGCGCACCGGCCATGGCCTGTTCGATAGCGATTGAGGAGGGCCCAATCATAACGTGCTAGGTCAAAGCCGGGTTGATGCTTGCAGGGGTCTGTGATGAGGTATTTGTTCTCTACCTCAGCTGACTACCAACTCTGTTTCCAAGAGACTGAAACAGAGAAGTTCAGTGTAGGCGTAGGGGACCAGATTGGGTGATGAGACGTCAAGCGTTGAACAGGGTGGGCGAAGATATCCGCGTATATTGGCAGGTCCGGTCGAGCGTAGACGTGGGAAATGAACTTAGATGATGCTGCATCCCGACGAATATCTGGCGGGGCGATGTTGCTAAGAACTGGCAGCCATGGAACCGGGGTGGAATGGATGGTTCCAGAAATTATCCTCATGGAGGAATATAATTTGGAATCAACCAAATGGACATGGAGGCTACGGAACCATACTGGGGCACAGTATTCTGCAGTGGAATAGCATAATGCCAGAGATGATGATCGTAGTGTGGAAGCGCTCGCGCCCCATGAGGAGCTGGCCAGTCTTGCAATGATGTTATTCCTCGCGCCCACCTTTGCTGCAGTTTTTATGAGATGTTTGTGAAATGACAGAGTGCGATAGAGAGTAACGCCAAGATAGACTGGCTGGGCTTCATGCCGGATTCTTCATGGGATGCATTGGATCGACCTTCCCGTGGTGCATCTCGTGAGTACCCATTCATTGGGGAAACTGACGATCCTTCCTAGCTGACTGAATCCACATGGATCCCAGTCACTTTCAAAGCCAGCAACAAGCAGCTCCTGCCAGCTTTCAAGCTGTTGGTCCTGCTCTTCGAGTCCTCCAACTTAATGTTGAGGGGCTGTCCTCTGCCAAACGCATTCTTATTGGTCACCTGGCGATACAGCATCAGGCAGATGTTATCTGCCTACAAGAAACACATATAGCAGTCGATGAAGCTGCTCAATTCACCATCAGTGGATTCGATTTAATATGCTGTAATCTCCATCATAAACATGGCCGAGCCATCTACGCCAAATCGTGTCTCAAGCAGTAAAGCAGTGCTGCAGGTGTCTACCTGCCTATCTATCTATTTCTATCTCCCTTCCCTATCAATTTCTCTATGTCCTATAAAAAAAAGTCACTGGGAGTAGTGAAATTATTGTGCAGACACTGAGCCCCAGTGATAACCCTGGTGGCAATTTTAAAAAAGGAAGGAGAGTGTTAAGGAATTCTATTAATAATCAAGATGATTGAAGCTGAAGTAGGTAGAGGAAGAAAGGAGCCTTTTATTTATATGTGGGTCAGGAGCTCAGATCATTCTAATAACTCTGGGGTGCAGGCTTGTGAGCAAAAAGCATCATTATAGAAACAGAGGCTGCAAGGTTAAGAGGGGACTTGTACCCATTGCTCAGGGTCTAGTTGCCTTAGTTACTGTTATCTTTCCTGCATAGTTGTGTTTGGGAAAGTTTAGCCTCAGCATAAGATACACCACTGGGGTGGGGGTTGGGGCTATCTTTTTAGAGGGCAGAAACTAGCCAGGGTTACAGAAGCTGCCTTCTCTGTATCCGTTCAGTCTGACCTTCATTGTCTCTTCTTGCTCACCCAGTGAAGGCCAGCCTCCACTAACCACCTGCACTATCTCAGACTTTCTACGAATTCTTAACACTTTACTATATTTTCAGTATTTCCATCCTATATTGAGGCCTACTTACAAATGTATCACAGATTATAAGCACATATTATAAGCATACCCAGGGGCTAAAATCTGGAAATTTCCTATTAAAAGGAGTTATTGAAATAGTTGCTGCAAATATTTTTCCATGAAGATAAGCATTTTATAGAATTTAGAATTTATGTCTCAAGTATAATACCAAATCTAAATAATTAAGACCAAACCAAAAGACTAAATATCAGCTCTTACACTTAGCTTTTCAGAAGCACTGAATGTATTAACCTCTAATCAATATTACAAAGATTAAAAATAAGATGATTCCATCATTTTTCATTATTTTCAGCAAACTTTTGTTGAAGTCATAAGGTGTGACAAGTATTTTTTTTCCTCCAGGGTTATTGCTGGGGCTTGGTGCCTGCACTACCAATCCACTGCTTCTAGGATATTTTTCCCATTTTGTTGACCATACGTTGTTACCCTTGTTGTCATTATTATTGTTGTCATTGCTGTTGTTGTTGTTGGATAGGACAGACAGAGTGAATTAGAGATGGGGAGATAGAGAGAGGGAGAGAAAGACAGAAACCTGAGACCTGCTTCACTGCCCATGAAGTGACCCCCTGCAGGTGGGGAGCCGGTGGCTCGAACCGGGAACCTTATGCCAGTCCTTGTGCTTTGTGCCATGTACACTTAAACCCGCTGCGCTACTACCCGACTTTGATGTGACAAGTATTTTCCAAGATTCTGGAGATACGAAAATGAATCAGAGTACTTGGCCTTGTATACAGTAAATAAGGTACAGAAAGTTATAAAAAGGTGACAGTGTACTGTGGACAGTGCAGGGATTCGGTATTTGGAAGACATTAGAGAACCCCAAGAAAGGGCTGATGGCTCAATGTTCAGGGAGCAGAGACAGCTTGCTAGAGATTTGGGGTGGAGGGGGGAATCTTAAAGAGTGGGGAGAACAGGTGAAGTGTGTGGAGTATGAGAATTTAGGTGGGGGAAGGGAACATGACAAAAGACACAGAAATGAGAAAACAGCACAGTGATTTACATTTTATACCCTTACCTGAAAGGCAGATGAAGAAGAGGGGAGCCCGTTGGAGACCTCCAGATTTCAGTGGCATGCCAAGAAGAGGGCAACTGGAATCGTCTGCCCCCAGTGCAGGCAAAAAGGTGGTGCACAGTCTGTATTTGAGAACAGTAGTAAAAATGATCAGATTTCCAACCATTCTGAATAAGGGTAAAATTCTCCCCTGTATTAGGATGGCCACCCCCCACCCCACCCTGGGCACACACAACTGCCTGTTTTCCCTAAACATCTAGGGCAAAGAAATGAGATGGTCAAGCTTCCAAGATATGCAGGTAGAAAGTTGTGATGCCTAAATAGTGCCTTTCTTTGCATTGCAGACAGATAAAAAGTGCCTTCCCTGGACATCCTCAGAACACCAAACATTTTTCTTGAACAACCTTAGCAGTTTATACTCATCTATACCAACAGATAGGCAGACAGAGACAGATAAAAGACAGAATGTATAAGAGGAAGAAGTGGTTTTTCTGAAGATCTATAGTTTGGGATATGCTGCATTTCTATTAACTTCTGGGAGATCAAGAAGAGATTATATACAGCAACCAGATATTGATCAGGGACCAAAACTGTAGATCTGGGAGTTCAAGATGTATTAGAAAAAAAGTGGTGGTTAAATCTTTGGTAGTGGAAGACCTCACCTGGCAGCATAGTGCTGACTGTGAGGGGGAGATCCTCTGAGATTTGGTCCATGAGCTGAGGGGTATAAGTATACTAGACTGGTGGCAAGGACACACCAGAGTAGAGAAGGTAACGCCTGACCAAAAGCAGTCTAACCTGCCCCCAAACATACAGAAAGGTAATTTGCAGCGGCTGGCAGGTGGTTGCTAAAAAGTAATTTGAGGCAGCTGATGGCTAAAAGGTAAATTGAGTCCCGCTTCCTTGAACATAGCTGCCACCTAGTAGCAAACAATGAAATACCACTTCACTCCTGTCAGAATATCATTACATCAGAAAAGGTAGCAGCAACAAATGCTGGAGAGTTTGTGGGGTCAAAGGAACCCTTCTGCACTGCTGGTAGGAATGTAGATTGGTCCACCCCAATTTACTGTGAAGAGCAGTCTGGAGAACTCTCAGAAGGCTAGAAATGGACCTACCCTATGATCCTGCAATTCTTCTCCTGGGGATATATCCTAAGGCACCCAACACACCCATCCAAAAAGATTTGTTTATACCTATGTTCTTAGCAGCACAATTTGTAATAGCCAAAACCTGGATGTAACCCCGGTATCCAACAACAGATGAGTGGCTGAGCAAGTTGTGGTCTATATACGCAATGGAATACTACTCAGCTATCAAAAATGGTGACTTCATCATTTTCAGACAATTTTGGATGGACCTTGAAAAATTCATGTTAAGTGAAATAAGTCAGAAACAGAAGGATGAATATGGGATGATCTCACTCTCAGGCAGAAGTTGAAAAACAAGATCAGAAGAGGAAAAGACAAGTAGAACCTGAACTGGAGTTGGTGTATTGGAGCAAAAGACTCTGGGGTACGTGAAGGGAGAGTATAGGTCAAAAAAGGATGACAGAGGACCTAGTGGGAGTGGTATTATTATATGGAAAACTGAGAAATGTTATGCATGTACAAACTATTGTATTTACTGTCAAATGTAAACCATTAATTCCCCAAATAAAGAAAAATTAAAAAATGGTGTAGAAAATGATTAAAACTCAAGAAGAAGAAAAAAATATTGCAGGCAGCAAGGGAAAGGAAAGAAGTGCCATACAAATGTATGGCTTTCATTAGACTTCTCAACACAAACCCTAGAGGCAAGGAAAGAATGAAATGATATATTCAAAATACTAAAATATAAGATATATTTATATGCTATGTCCTGCAAAATTATCCTTCAAATGTGAGGCAGAAATACAGATCTTTTCAAACATTCAAAAGCTAAAAGAATTTGGCACTATCAACCCCACCTTGTAAGAAAGGAGTCCTATAAGAAAAAAAAAAAAAGGATTACACATTCTAATCAAGGCAAAAAGCAGAAGAATAGTACAACAGAAACAGGAAAGTACAATAAAAAAGAATAAGGGAGGGATTTAATGGATAGAGTGGTTCTATCAAATATTATCAAATGGAGAGAGGAGGGGGAGAGACAAACACCTGCAGATCTGCTTCACTGCCTTGAAGCGACCCCCCTGCAAGTGGGGTGCCGGGGGCTCGAACCAGGATCCTTCCTCTGGTCCTTGTGCTTTGCGCCACACGCGCTTAACCTGCTGCACTACCACCTGACCCCCAGTCTTTTAATTTTTATTGGCCTCTAGTTTACTTCTTTTTTGATGACCCAGGTGTTATCCAAATCATGTTGTTCAGTCTCTACATTTTTAAAATTTTTATTATTTCACTCTTATTATTGATTTCTAGACTTATACTATCATGGTTTGAGAAGATAATTTTTATAATTTCAATATTCACATATTTATTAGGTTATATTTGTGCCCCAATATATGGAAATCTTTGAGAATGTTCTATGTGCACTTCAGAAAAATGGGGATTCATTTATTTTTTTTAATTAATATTTATTCCTTTTTGTTGCCCTTGTTTTTTTAGTGTTGTAGTTGTTGTTGTTATTGATGTCGTCGTTGTTGGATAGGACAGAGAGAAATGGAGAGAGGAGGGGAAGACAGAGAGGGGGAGATAAAGAGAGACACCTGCAGACCTGCTTCACCACACCTGTGAAGCGACTCCCCTGCAGGTGGGAAGCCGGGGACTTGAACACGGATCCCACACGCATTCTTGCGCTTTGCACTACCTGCGCTTAACCCGCTGGGCTACCGCCCAACTCCTAGGAATTCATTTCTTTGGGGACGTACAGTTTTATATAGATCAATTACTTTCATTCCTATTCCTTTATTTAAGGCTATTATAATTTTTTCTTTTATTTTTTTTTACAGTGTAAAGTTATGTTATAGAATTACTGTTACATAATGACCACTCATAAGTCCAGGATTTATCTTTATGTATTTTTGATTATCTAGTCATCAGATCTGTATTTCTATAAATCATATCCTCAACCACTTCACAATCAAAGGAAGACAAAGAAATTTGTTTATTATTTCCTACCCCCCCAAAGCTGTAATATTCTAGTTATTATACTTATAGTAACCACAATACAATACAAAACAAGGAACAGAGAACAATGGAAAGAGCAAGCAAAACTGGTGAGGAAATCATCATAGAAACCCATCCACACAAAATGACAGAATGATAGAAGCAAGTGGGAAAGGAATCAAGAATCTAAAACAACCTTAGGGAAAAAAAAAATCAGAATGGGTGAAGTAAACCATATGTATATATCAGTAATCACCCTAAATGTGAACGGTATAAAAAGACTCAGAATAGCTAAATGGATTAAAGAACAAGATCCATCTATTACATATATCTCCAGAAAACACACAAAGAAAAGATTAATGAAAGCTTAATGTAAGAGGAGGGATAAAGATATTCCAACCCAAAAATGCAGGAAAAAGAGGAGGAACATAAATTCTGTTCTCAAATACACTTTAGGTAGAGAAAGTCAGTAGAGATAGAGAGGGACACAACACAATGATCAAAGGATCAATCCAACAAAAAGTCATAACCATTATAAATATATGTTCCCAATTTAGGTTCACTCAAATATATAAAACAAGTAATTGCTGAATTTAAGAACAGGGTGGGGGAGGGGCTGGGAGGTGGCACACTGGGTTAAGTGCACATAAAACCAAGTGCAAGAACTCATGCAATGATCCCTGTTCCAGCCCTCCAGCTCCCCACCTGTAGGGGGGTCACTTCACAAGCGGTGAAGCAAGTCTAGGATTAATTACTAGGCATAAAAATTCTGGTCAGAACACAAATTACATATTCATTTTCTTTTTTTTTCTAGGATTTTTATTTATTTATTCAATAGGAAGGAGAGAAAGAGCCAGACATCACTCTGGTACATATGCTGCTGGGGACTGAATTCAGGATCTCACACTTGAATGTCCAGTGCTTTATCCACTCCACCACCTCCTGGACCACTGACATATTCATTTTCTATACTGCTAGGACATATTTTTTTTAAAAAAAAAAAGTCAAGGGAGGAGGAGATAATATAAGGGTGACACAAAGAAACTTTCATGCCTGCCTGAAGCTCCAGTTTCAGTGCCCCAAATGAGCTACAGCTGAGCAGTCCTCTGGTGGGGGCGAGGAGACAAGATAAAAACAAATAAAGCATTATAAGTGCTTTGATTCCCTCATAAAAAAATTCCTCAGATTTTTCTTTTTAAACCTTCAGTGATGTACATATTCCGTAAGGCTGGTTTTCTTATTCTCTTGGCTCTTTCTGGCTTGATGTCTTCACTCCTGAATCCAGGTGGGCACAGGCTGGAGTTTGGCTCACAGGTCTGAGGCAGAGCTGCTGCTGTGTTGAAGTCAGTTTACCCACAGACAGGATTCCCTGAATCTTCTGGATAGGGGCAGGGAGTCTTGGATGAGACATGGACATCCCAACCTCCTGCCATATTCCCCTCACTAGAAGAATCCTGGCAGGAGTTCTAAATTCTTAATGGGTTGTATTTTGTGTTCTAGAAAAATATTTTCCCTATGTGCCATGTCTTGGAAAGGATTGAGAAGCACTGAATCAAGAGGCTAAGCGTTTCAGTCATAGATACTTCCACCAAAGAACCACTTTCATATGCTAGAAGGTTGGGGCAAGAGACTGAAAAGCAGAATAATCTATCACATCTATCTATCCATCCATCCATCCATCCATCCATCCATCCATCCACTTACTTGCCAATTATTAACTATGTACTCACTATATACCAGGCACCAAGTTGGAGACAAAATGGTGACCTAGACATCCTTGGAAGGGCTGAAACATGGTTGATTTGGGAGACTAGAGCTCATAAAATAGGCTTCCCACTGCAGACAACATATTTAACAATTGCAGTCAGATCTGAGATAGATCCTCACTCTTCCTAAAACTGGGCATAGGCAACAACTAAGAAAAGGGTATGGAATAGAACATGGCTTGAAAGGGTGGTGGTCGTCAGACCTGGCTTCCCTGTGGCTAACAGCGGGCAATGGAAATAGTCTGACTGGCCACAGCAAAGACTGGGAAGAGAGGCCCAGGGAAGGACCCAAGGTGGGTGTGGAGCACAAAGCACAGGCTCATAGAACGGCAGCTGCAGATCCAGAAGCACACCCAGCTAACCTGAGCAACACAATAGCACCAGGAACTCATGTTGCCCACCGTGGGAAAACTGGAATTCCTGGTCATCGGGAGAAGATGCAAAAGAAGGCACTGTGGCTCAGCTTGTTGGGAACATGTGTGAGCCTGATAGAGCATAGGGAGAACCACCCCCATCTTTGGATGGAGGTCTGAGAAGATAACCTCTTGGTAAGTCTCTCTCAACCGAGGTGAGCATAAGGGGGGAAACTCAGACTTGGTTCTTTCCTTCTTGACTCTCAGGCCCACAGATACCCCAGTACTTCCCTCCATTAACTGCAGGCCACATGGCTGCAGATTCACTTATTCAAAGTCACCTTCTGATCACAGAAGAACACACCTTATCACACACTTCATCACACACCTCAGAGCCCAGACAAGAGAAATTCCAAACTATATGGCCTTTTGATATCCATCTTCTCTCTGTCTCACCCTACGGGTTTAACCCCTATGCTTCTCTCAAATACCTTTGGATAATTAAGTTGCTTGTGTTATGGAAAATAACTGTCTTGTATCTCATCAATTCCTGTCATACCAACCCCCTACCTTAGGGGCATGCTGACTGTTAAGAAACCTGTAATTTCTGTCATATTGCAACAATAATTACCTTGATTGCTTTTCTATTTAACTCATGTCCACTTTGCCAATAAAGGGACTCTAGGATTCTGGGACTCTAAGGACTCAGATTCTAGATTCACGCTAAGAGTCCCCTGGTGTCTTTTACTTCGTATCACCCCTGTCGTGAGTGAGAAAGAACCAGCCCGTTGCCTTTCCCCTGGAGGACACCCTGCCGGAGAAGGAGAGAGACACCCCGAAACAGCTAAGAGTCATTGCCAGAGCCCTTGCCAGGCAGCTGGCCCAAGGCCACACCTACCTTGCAGGCACAACTATTTTGGAATTCACTCTCCAGAAGTGCAGTCCGGTTTGGAAGGTGGCCACCAGGGCATTGGGCCAGTGATCAAAGAGCTCTGGCCCGTCTGTATAGGCCTTCAGACTTCTTGGCATTGGTCACGGTCCTTTGATCATCTGACAGTTGCAAGAAGGGGATGATAGTCCTCTTTTCAGTCCTCTGTGCCTGTACATCCTCTGTGCCTGAGAGACCCAAGCACTGCTGCTACCCAGAGTTGCATCAGTAGTGAGCTCTGAGTGTATTTCCTAAAGTTTAACTTTTCCGACTCCTGCCCTCTGCTTCCTCAGACCTCTCAAAAATCTCCTGCTCCTTTTGAATCAGTTGGAGGTAATCCAGATAGGTAAGCACGCCCACCAGGCTGGTGCGAATGGTGCCCAGCTTTTGTAGCACTTCCGCCCAGTGACCTCGCTGCTTCAGGATACTCTGGTGGGCCCGATCTTGTTCACCATGCACCTATCCGAGCAGCCGCTGCTCCTCTCTCTCAGACTCCTCACAAGACTCCATCCAGCCTTTGGATGACCTGCTCTGCCGCTGCACTGGCTGTGCTCACTGCTTTCTGGTTCTTTACCGGATTACCGGAGGGACCTCAGCAACATACTTGGTGATTCCAGCATTCTGCAACTGCAGCCTCACACATTGGTCCACAATCTTGTTCCGAAGCTCCTCTGCGTGCTCCTCAGCCGGGTGGTTGCAATGTTCTAGGCAGCGGCCATCAAGCCCTATGCAGGCGGCACACACCGGCCTTTTCTCAGAGCAGCAAAACCAGCGCAGCGCTTGAGCAGCCCAGGCTTTTCTATCCCTGCTGGCCCGGGGCCCGCATTCTCCACGGACATGGGAGAGTGCCGGTGTCTCTAGCTCCACCTACAGCAGATCCAGCCTTCAGATTTTTAGAATGCATCTTTGTGATGTGTCAAGGTGGTAACATTGAAAGGACATTGATTATAAGTGGGGAAGTGGTCAAAGGAAAGAAACAGCACAGGCTGATTTCTCAATATTGGCCATGAATGGCTGAGTAAAATGCAGATGTAGTGTACCAGGAAAGACTGATGGGTGGTGAGTTAAGCTTTAGACATACTGAGTCTGAGGCATTATTGAAGATCCACAGAATTATTCAGTAGCTATGTATGTAGGTCTGGTGTTTAGTAAAGATACATGTGTGAATCACTAAGTGGAAGTGGAAAATCATAAGGAATGAGCAGTAGTCACAGATCCCAGGAAGCAGTTCCTGACCAGAGAATTTCTGCTATGTTCCCTTCTCTGGAAAGCCAGCATGGGCACTCCCAGAATCCTTTCTATGGAGTTATCTCTATGGTCTAGAACTCCCCCCAACACACTTGTAACTCCAAACAAATGCTAAATTTTACTTTTTTAGCCTATACAACTTCAAAATGGAGTGATGCATCCACCATCAGAGTTGATCTAACTTTCTAAGCAATCTATTTCTGATTATCAGAATCTCCTTATGTAATTTTGATATCTTCTCTTAGTTTTACTGCTATTCAGCAATCATTCTGCACCTCAAATGGAAGATGGAGAGGCTTATTTCTTAATTATCCTACAACTTACAAATAATCAGATGTAGATTGTTTGAAAATAAATCTTAAAAGTTAGTTGTTTCCATTTTATTGCTTGTAGTTAGGGTAATTACAGACTTTTAATTGTTATTCACATCCATTGTTCTGAACTAACTTTGAATATTTTCCTTTAAGTTTTATTGTTATTAATTAAATGATATCCAAGCATTCAAATGGAAATGATAGGCTTATAACACAGGCTAGTTCTTTATCAGTATACATTATAAAAATTGGGAGTTTTAGTAAATTGCTTCCATTTTATTCAGTTACTAAAGCATATTACTTTTGATTTGCTATTTAACAAATCTGTGCTAGTGATCAAAAAAATAATTTGGTCCCGCATTTTTCAGTTTTCTTTAGTTTTTCCCCCTGAAGTTATAAGATTACACAATTGTTCAAGTGACAGCTCAATAGAACTATAGTTTTTGAGATCAGTGTTTATAAATTTACTTAAGGTGAATATCATTTTCTTCCATTTCTAGGTAGTATTAAGATAAATTTTCAATTGCTTGTACTTAAAGTTCCCCACACATGAAGGATAGATAGTTGCAGCAAGAGTTTTAATAGGTAGTTATAATACAGAGGCACTAGAAACTCAATGTCTGTATACTATGAATTTAATTAACTCTGTGGAAAAGAATAATATACTTCTCTAAAAAAAATTCTAGTCTAAAACGTTGACATAAAATAACTTCCTCCTTTGGGGATCTTAAAATAAGCAATCTAGAAAAAGTCATATTCCAATTTTCTTCTCTCAAAACAAGCTGTAGATCCTTGGGGACCTGGGTTTTCTTTTAGTCATTACATTCCTACTGCTATTTAAGACAAAATATACCTTTAGGATAATGGGGAAGATCTATCTATAATCTACTTTAAATCTATGAGAAGACAACGCACACTGATAATTAAGGCTGAGATTCACTGGGAAGCAGCACTAGGAAAAGTGGACAACAATTTGTTCACACTCAGATCCATCTCTCTCACATCTGCACACCTGCCTTCGGGATGTCTTTGTCTTTCAGCAACTGGTATAGTTTGTGTCACTATAGAAGCCCAACAAATGCTGATTAATTAAATTTCAGTTTTAGTCCTCTGTCTCTATATTAAAAAAAATCATAATGAAGGTACATATAATGAAGAATAGCATGAGAGACAGAATAAAAGACTAAAGGATATATATTGAAGGTACACTGTCTAGTAGCCACATGTGGCTATTGAGCCCATGAACTGAGATGTGCACTGACTATAAAATGCAGTGAGGACTTTGAACTCTTAGCATGGAATATCTTACTTTTTTATGGTGGTTAGAAATTAAAATGACAACCTATGGGACTACATCAAATTAAAAAGCTTCTTCACAGCAAAATAAACCACAACCCAAACCAAGAGACCCCTCACAGAATGGGAGATCTTTACATGCCATACATCAGATAAGAGTTTAATAACCAACATATATAAAGAGCTTGCCAGACTCAACAACAAGACAACAAATAACCCCATCCAAAAATGGGGGGAGGACTTGGACAGAATATTCACCACAGAAGAGACCCAAAAGGCCAAGAAACACATGAAAAAATGCTCCAATTCTCTGATTGTCAGAGAAATGCAAATCAAGACAACAATGAGATATCACTTCACTCCTGTGAGAATGTCATACATCAGAAAAGGTAACAGCAGCAAATGCTGGAGAGGGTGTGGGGTCAAAGGAACCTTCCTGCACTTCTGGTGGGAATGTCAATTGGTCCAACCTCTGTGGAGAACAGTCTGGAGAACTCTCAAAAGGCTAGAAATGGACCTACCCTATTACCCTGAAATTCCTCTCCTGGGGATAGATCCTAAGGAACCCAACACATCCATCCAAAAAGATCTGTGTACACATATGTTCTTGGCAGCACAATTTTTTTTTTTTAATTTTTTTATTTAAGAAAGGATTAATTAACAAAACCATAGGGTAGGAGGGGTACAACTCCACACAATTCCCACCGCCCAATCTCCATATCCCACCCCCTCCCCTGATAGCTTTCCCATTCTCTATCCCTCTGGGAGCATGGACCCAGGGTCGTTGAGGGTTGCAGAAGGTAGAAGGTCTGGCTCCACTTTTCTAAGCTTTGGGTCCATGATTGCTCAACAATTTGTTTGGCTTTGTATGTTAACTCTCTTTTCAGTCACCAGGTTCCAGGTGTCATCAGGATGCCGGCCAGACTTCCCTGGATTAAAGACACCACCAATGTGTCCTGGAGCTCAGCTTCCCCAGAGACACACCCTACTAGGGAAAGAGAGAGGCAGACTGGGAGTATGGACCAACCAGTCAACGCCCATGTTCAGCGGGGAAGCAATTACAGAAGCCAGACCTTCTACCTTCGGCAGCACAATTTGTAATAGCCAAAACCTGGAAGCAACCCAGGTGTCCAACAACAGATGAGTGGCTGAGCAAGTTGTGGTCTATATACACAATGGAATACTACTCAGCTATAAAAAATGGTGACTTCACCGTTTTCAGCCGATCTTGGATGGACCTTGAAAAATTCATGTTATGTGAAATAAGTCAGAAACAGAAGGATGAATATGGGATGATCTCACTCTCAGGCAGAAGTTGAAAAACAAGATCAGAAAGGAAAACACAAGTAGAACCTGAAATGTAATTGGCATATTGCACCAAAGTAAAAGACTCTGGGGTGGGTGGGTGGGGAGAATACAGGTCCATGAAGGATGATAAATGACATAGTGGGGGTTGTATTATTAAATGGGAAACTGAGGAATGTTATGCATGTACAAACTATTGTATTTACTGTTGAATGTAAAACATTAATTCCCCAATAAACTAAAAAAAAAGAAATTAAAATGACAGTAATTCAGATATATTGCATTAAATAAGGCATTAATTGATCCCGCCTGTGTGTACTTCTTTCATGTGACTACTAGAACATTTTAAATTCCACATAAATGGCTCATATATTTCTCCTGGATAATTCAGCTCTAAGGTCATACTGCCTAGGTGCAAATCTTCCTTTAGCCTATAGTATGACATAAGCACTTAACATCAACTTGTTTCGGCTTCCTTATCTGTACATGAGTTTAATTATATTTAACCTGGGATAAAAGCATTTCTTAGATATACTTTAGACATACTGATCTGTTGTTAAAATTCGGGAAGGCTCTTGCCGGGCGGTTTAGCTTCATGGGCGGGTAACAGAGACGCGGAGACAACGGCTGGGTAGGGAAGCTGTATTTTTTTATTCAGGAACAACGATTCATAAACTAAGACAAACTAATCACCAAACAGAACTCTGCTGTCTCTTTGCGGCGGCGCAAGCACTCTTTCTCTTACTCTCCAACTCAGGAACCCTCTCCCTTACTCTCGAACTCATGAACTCTCCAACTCTGGAACTCTCGTACTGGGGAACCCTCTGAAACTCTTCCACTGTGGAACTCTCTCTTACTCTGTAACTCTGAAACTCTCCACTCAGGAACCCTCTCAAAACTCTGGCACTCTCGAACTCAGGAACCCTCTCCCGGGGTTCCTTCGGGGCGGGGCCAAGCGGGCCCGCGAAATTAACTGGACTGATCCAATTCTCTTGGCGGGGGAGGGCTAGAACAAACCAATGTAAAGCATACGACAATTCCCCCTTTTCTTTTTAACTAAATGATTATAGTATCAAGGGTGTGGGGTGAACAGAAACATATATAACAAAAACCAGCATGTTGCCAAGGGAAGGCCTGAGGGGGCCATATCTGCCTCTGTGGGCTAAACTTCATCAGCTTAAAAAAAAACATTTCTTGCCTCTGGGGGGCTACTTGTCTCGACGGGCATTTGCATGGGGGTGGGGAATGGCCTAGAGTCCCAAAGGCAGCTGGCTGCAATTTACTTACTATGAAACAAAACTTGTTGTTAGCATATCTACTGCACGATCTAACATTTTTAATAGAGAAGGAATTTGAGACTTTTACATATCAACAACGTCTTTTAACCTTTTGTTACACCCATTCAAGATGGAGACACACCCTAGGTGTGGGCTGGAGAGGAAACCTCAGGCATGAGAATAATTAGCATAGCCATTGTGCGATCTATCATTTCTAATAGAGAAGGTAGTGGAGGGTTTTACATATCAACAAGTCTATTTAACCTTTTGTTTAGACTAACTTAGTTAAAATATATTGATTGATAACTAATTTTAACCTTAGACTTTAAATGTAAGTTAATTTTATCTTTATGAGAATTACATTGAAAACCTTTTTCATTTAACTTTGACTAGTAAGAATTTAGCCTTAAAGCTACTGTTTACCAAACTTTAAACATACACATAAACATGGTCATTAATACACAAGGAGAGAAACCTTTGTTACGAAGACATGTCATTTTAAACACAAATTTAAATCTATACTGTCTTAGTTGTTGCGGGGGGGAGGGGTTCACCATCCGGAGGTGGCTTCCCGCGCAGCTTCACTTTTAGGAATTGCAGGTTGCGATCTCTACACAAATCTCTGCGTACTCCAGCTTGTCTGCCTTCAGACTGGACCGGCGGCTGGAGATCTCATGTGCCCAGTTTCGGCAGGGAGCCCGGGGGTCCGGGAGGCCCGGGATGGTTCCAGAATTCATAGAAAGAGGGCAGGCAGGCCATCTTTGTAGAAGGCGTGGGCCTAGGTGCCCAGGGGTGGTGGCCATGATAGGCCGCGGCCCTGCCCCATGGCCCTGCCATGTCTGCTGCCCTGCTCGCAGTGGCCGAGCAGCGTGGAGGGATCACGCGTCCAGTGCCCTGCGCCACGCGGTGGAGAGCCGGCTCCTGTGGGCTGGCCTCGGGCTCTTGCGTGTTGGCCTCGGGCTCTTGCGTGTTGGCCTCGGGCTCCAGGGGCTCTTGTGTGCTGGTGTAGGCCTCCTGCGGGCTGCGGGGCTGTGGGACTGCAGGCGCGGTGCGCGGGGTTGTCTGGGCGCAGCCGGCTGGCTGGCTGTTTAACCAGGTGGAAACGGCAGCTCCGTGCCTTGCCTCCTGCCCGCTGGCTGTTCTGAGTTCGCCCGAGCGAGTGGAAACCACAGAGTGGTCCAGAGATAAATGTTCCAGAAACAGCAAAACAGTCTCGTGAAGAAAGAGCAGAGGCCTTTGGAGATCTCTTCACAAGCAGAAGAGAAGGCCATAGTGCATAGGTAGCCAAATTGTCTTTACTTATCTGAGAGATGCGCAGGTCAGCCCCACGTTGGGCGCCATTTGTTGTTAAAATTCGGGAAGGCTCTTGCCGGGTGGTTTAGCTTCACGGGCGGGTAACAGAGACGCGGAGACAACGGCTGGGCAGGGAAGCTGTACTGGGGAACCCTCTGAAACTCTTCCACTGTGGAACTCTCTCTTACTCTGTAACTCTGAAACTCTCCACTCAGGAACCCTCTCAAAACTCTGGCACTCTCGAACTCAGGAACCCTCTCCCGGGGTTCCTTCGGGGCGGGGCCAAGTGGGCCCGCGAAATTAACTGGACTGATCCAATTCTCTTGTCGGGGAAGGGCTAGAACAAACCAATGTAAAGCAACACTGATCTTACTATGTGATTACTCATTTAGTATCAAGAGAACCCATGAAATTGTCAAAGATTTAACCAGGACACAGAGAACAGACTTGAAAGTAGATACAGTTGAGAAAAGGAAAGATGACTGAAGCCGCCTATTACAATGATTAAGTAGAAACAATAAAAGCAAGCAGTCAGCTAATTAAGCAATGTCTGACGTTTCATTTCTCATGACTATAAAAGCATCAGGTTCATACAGGCTGTAACAAAATAGGCAGAAGAGAATTCCAGATGTCAGATGTACTGACTATTGGTTGGAATTAAAAATCAGGTACCAGGAGATAGCTTACATGATAGAGCACATACTTTCACATGTGAGGACTCAGGTTTGAGCCCCTGACATCACATGGGATAGGGCAGTTCTGTTCCCTATTTCACTCTCTCTCTGAAATCAGGAGAGTCCACAGGGATTGGTGGGATCACTCAGGTACCAAAAGAAGAAAATGGAAAAAAAAATTCCCAGCACACATGAACACACACACTAAGTAAATCAGTACATCCAAAACAGCATTGACAATGATGTTGTGTCACCTTGTTCTGTTGAGTTAAATGGAGGTCAGCAACAAACTCTGGTTTTAAACACAGATAACTGCCCATGATTTTCTCAAACCATGAGCAAAATGCAGAATATACAGTTCATCCTTTTAAAATTAGGGTACAAAATAGGTCATCTGACACCCTTAAGACTGTTGTGAGAATTCAACAAAGACATCTGAAGTACTTGTACAAATAGGTAATAGCTGTTACCATTATTATTACTATTTTAGGAATATTACTGTGGAAAAGTAATGAGAAAAAGAGCTATGGGTTAGATTCTCTATACAAGAGAATATAATTCTGGTTTTGGTTTATGTTAAAATTAATTATTCAAATGCAATCAAGTTCAGAGAAAGCAAACAGAAAAACTAATAGATAGACTCATATTAATTTTAAATATGAAATAGCTCGACTGAGAAGCATAAACTAATTTGGAACTGTTTAATGTTTTTTTAGATATGCTAGTAATAGCAATTTAATAGCATTTATTCATGGTAGACTTTTTAAAATTAATGTGCATCCAAAGGACTAAGATATGAAGGGAAATTAAATGTAGAAAACACTGTAAGTACTATTAAAGAATACAGCGAGGTCCGGCTATATATCTCATCTGGATAATGTGTCTGCTTTGTGATGGGTGTGACCCAGGTTCAAACCTAGCCCTCACTATACTGCAGGGAGCTTTGGTACAGTGGTATCATTCTTTCTCTGTGTCCCTGTCTCTATTTGAATAAGTCAACCTGAAATGACAGAGCCCTGACAATGGTAAAGGAAAAAAAAAAAAGTAAGACAGTGAATAAATAGTCAGTGAATTAAATAGAATGTTAAGAGAAAATGATTGATTAAGGTCTTTTGGGACAAGAACTGATACCATTACCTGTCATTTACAAGAGACTTAAGGAATGGCTATTTGGCCTCCAGAGAAGCTCTCTTTTCCTGAAAACCCTCAGGAGACAATCTAATGCCCTAGGAGGAGCTTATTGCTTCAGAGACAGAATGTGATTGAAGTTAGGCCAATAAAATTTCACCTTGGGACTTAGGGATTTAGAGCTGAGTGATGCAGGGGTTGCATCACTCAGCCTTTCTGCTGTAATACTGCAGTATTCTAGGAATAAAGTGTGTGGATTGATGGTTACGTGTCTTAAACTTGTCTTGGTTCATGTTTCAACTATATTCAACAAGTACGATGTATTAGGTATTGTTCCCTTCTAATACCTCCCTTTCCCCTGTGTTTTTTGGCTCAATTTAGCTTAAGTCCCTTCTACTTAAAATCAAAAATAGAATTCCAAAACAAACAACCTGAGGTAGTACTTGAACATTATCAGTATTAAAAAAATGTACTTTAGTGCTAATACTGAAATTCTAAATAGTAAATGTAAATCTTCTAAGTTTACTTTAGGATAATGAAGCTCTGGAAATTTAAGGAATAACAATGCAGATATGAGAAGTGATATTAGCCATCAGTAAAAGGGAAACACATGATTTTTCCACTTGGTTTTATGAACATGAATACCACCAAATTCTTATAAATATGTCACAGACTGGCAGAGTCCCAATCTGTTTTGAAAACTACTGAAATCCCAAATGAATAAATAAATAAATATACTGATATACAGAAATTTCAAAAAATTGGGTGAGGGGAGGTCTGGTGAGATAGCTCACCAAATAGTTCACACTTTATCATCCATGAGGACTTGAGTTTGAAGCCCTGACCACCATATGGAAACAGCATGCAAAGTTATCTTTTCTTCTCTGTCTCTCCGCGTCTCTCCCCCTCTATCTAAAAGAATCTGCCAGGAGAGGTGGAATCTTCCAGATTTGAAGTACCAGTGGAATTTGGTGACAAAACAAAAAACTTTTGTTAGTAAATTCATTATAGCTTTGTTTTTCCTTTTGTTGCCCTTGTTTTTTATTTTATTTTTATATGCCCTTGTTGTTGTGGTTATTATTGTTGTTGCTGTTACTGATGTTGTTAGATAGGACAGAGAGAAATAGAGAGAGGAGGGGAAAACAGGGTGGGGGAGAGAGGGGAAAACAAGGTGGGGGAGAGAAAGACAGACACCTGCAGACCTGCTTCACCGCCTATGAATTGACTCCCCTTGCAGGTGGGGAGCTGGGGGATCTAACCAGGATCCTTACACTGGTCCTTGCGCTTTGCACCATGTGCACTTAACCCACTGTGCTATATCACCCAACTCCCATTTATTTTCCTCATCTTTGTAGGCCAGATGGTGTACCCACTATGCTACCTCCTGGGTTGCTCAGTTGATTTTAATAATTAACGAAAACAACTTTTCTAATTTCCATGGCAAAGATAAAGTGGCCAAGCACCTAGTTAACCAGTGAACAGAGCAAAGGAGAGTGAACAGAAATAAAATGGTGATTGAACTATTCTGGAGTTCAATCCCTTATCTTTGGACAGATTTGCCATTGGTGTGATTTTTGCTCATGCTGTTTTGCTTTACTTCTGAGGCTTCCCTGTCCTCTTGAAGTAACAAGGGTGTTTTTTAACTGAAAATACATTCTGAGTTCTAAAGTGAAGAGAACTCAGTAAGTACCAAAAGGAAAAGAAAAAAGAGAATGTAAAATAGTGTGTCCTTTAAAAAAAAGTATAACCTTAGTGGTGGGTACAGTGTGAAATTATGCCCTATCATCTTACAATCTTGTAAAGCACTGTTATTCACAATTAAAAAATAACTTGGGAAAGAAAATTAATAGTGTGTTTAATTCTTTTAATATTTATTCCCTTTTGTTGTCCTTGTTGTTTTATTGTTATAGTCGTTGTTGGATAGGACAGAGAGAAATGGAGAGAGGAGAGGAAGACAGAAAGGGGGAAAGAAAGATAGACAGACCTGCTTCACCACTTGTGAAACCCGGGGCTCGAACAGGGATCCTTGCAACCATCCTCATGCTTCCACTGTGCTACCGCCAGATTCCCAATAGTGTGTGTTCTAACTAAGGAAATTATGGAGACACAAAATACAGCTTTTGCTACCCTTTGGCCACAGTAAAGGAGGGAACAGGAATCAGTTACAACGCCAAGAGGAAGCAAACCAGAGTGATTCAAGAACTGCTAAATCTTTGAGGTCAGCCTTAATTTGTTTTTTCTATCAGAACACTGCTCAGCTCTGGCTTCTGGTATTGCTGGGGATTGAATCTGGGATCCCAGATCCTCAGATATGAATGTCTTTTGCATAACCATCATCTCTTTGACCCGTATCTTTTTTTAAAAAAAAATATTTTGTTTTATTTTAATGAGAGCGAAATACAGAGAAAAAAAGATTTAGAGAGATACTAGAACTCTGCTCAACTCTGGCTTATGATGGAGTGGAAGACAGAACCTCAGGTATTCAGGTCATTTGTGTAACCATTTTGAATACAGCCCCTTCTTCCTTTTGAATATAGCCCTTCTTAATTTTGAATATAGCCCTTCTTAATTTTGAATATAGCCCTTCTTAATTTTGAATATAGCCCTTCTTCTTACTCTTTCAAACCTAATTTTTGTTGGATAGCACTATAAATTGATCTAGCAGGCAACGGATATATATATATATAGTTGTTGTTGTACCAGTGGCAAGTGATAATGCATACTGGGAGTCTGCAGTGAAGGCCAAATAGGAACCATCCCATTAAAGCCTGGAATTCTTTGGTCCATACTCCCAGAGGGTACGTCAGGAAAGAGAAGGGGGAAAAAAAAGACACTCAGTAGTGTGACTTAGAAGGGAAGAGAAAGCAGGGCTATAGCAAAAAATGGGCAGATTAGATATAGATATAGATTGCTAGTTATGGAAACAGTCAACCAATACGTGATTTTTGGGAAAACTAATGCAGTTTCCGTTGGAGGGAATAGGAACACAGAACTTGTGGTGGGAGAGGTGTGGAATTATACCCATTACCTTACAATTTTGTATATCAATATTAAATCACTAATATACTTTGTTTTTAAAGTCTGGCATTCTTTCCTCTAGTTTGCTGTTAGTTTGGCTGGAGTCCACAAGGCAGAAGGAGCACTGGTGGGGCCGGGAGCGTACAGACAAAACATCTCCAGAGCAGTGCTCACTTGCTTTCTAGGGTTCCCCTGAGCCATGAGGGCTTCCGGCTCCCTTTCCAGACGATTCCCCGTCCCCTTGAGATTGGGTTCAGATGGGCGGGACTCTTAGCTGCGGAAACTACCAGTGCCAAAAAGGGGTCCCAAATCTTCAGTTTTTCAAAAAGTCACCTTTCGGGCTTCATTCGCGACATGATAGAGCCACATGAGTCCTGACTCCCTCCGCAGGGCACAGCTCAGCTCTCTGGGGTGGCCGGTTCACAGCCGGGACGCAGCTCAGACTTCCACCCGGAGGCTACACCTGCGACGTCACAATCGAAGCCCTCCCCTCCCCTGGGGTGTTCGGAGCCTGCGGCGCACGCGCAGACGCCCGGAACGGCCGCCGTTCGAGGGACATCGGGGCGACGGTCTAGATCCTGGAAAGACTTGACTCCTTCGTCACCCGGCAGAGACTGTCCTTGGCCGCGGCTGCTTAGGATGCCCACAAGTGCGACCAGCAGAGCGGCCATTCAGCCCGCAGCGCGCTTCCGTTTTAAAGCTCCGACTTCCGGTTCCGTTGCCAGTTCCTCTCCCCACCTCCCACTTCCGGCGACTGGAGTCCCCCTGCGGCCGGTTCCTGTGTCCGCTGCTGCTGGCACCGAGGCGCTGCAGGTGAGGGCACCTAGCCCACCTCCCCCCATGCGCTGCCCGCGGGGACACCCGGGGGACAGGCCACCGTGGGGACAGGGGACCCACTCCTCAGCTATCATCGAGATGGCTGGCGGCTGGCTGCGGACCCGTCTTGTCCCACCGCCGCCGTCGCTCCAGCCGCCCGCCCCGGTCTGCTGTCCGCGCTTAAATGCGGCGTTCTCCCTGCGGTCCTTCTCGCTTGTGTCGGGGGCTCCCCCCCTCTCCCTGTGGGGTTTGAGTCCCCCGTTTCAAGACTCTCCCTTCTGGATTTGTCGGTTTCTCCCCGCCCCCCCCCCCCCCCCCCGGGTTCGGGGTCCCTGCTTCCTCCCTGCCTGGCCTCGGGACTCGCAGTTCCCGGGGTGCTCGGCGCTGTCTCGCGCGACCTGTTCGCTCCGCGGCCCGGAGGCTGTGAGGCCGGCGCGTGAGGATGACGGGCGGCAGCCCAACTGAGCGTGTCGCCGCGGCGCTGAGGTCACTAGGGTCCGCCTGGCTCTGTCCAGTTTACAAAGTGCTGCCCCGGGTGTCATCTCTTGGCCTAACACGCGTCTTGTCGAGTAAAAAAGATTTTGAACGAGGGGAGGTGGCGAGTCGGCAATGTTTGGGGGGCAGAACTCAAACCCCAGGCAAAGACTGTTCTTGGCAGGAGCTTAGAAAGCTGTCCTCCTTGCTTGCCTATTGGGGTCTGAGTGCCCCCCCCCCTCCTCCTCTCTTTTTTCCCAGTTCGGAAATCTGATAGGCTCTGGAAAGACACAAAACATTTAAGTAGGAGAGAAGTCCTTCCTCCCTTACTCCTTCCCTTCCTTCCTTTCTGACAGTGATAAGAGACATAGAGAGGAAGAGAGAGTCACCTACAGCAATGCTCTACTACTCTTAAAGCTTCCCCTCTGCAGGTGGAAACTGGGGGCTTCACCTAGGTCCTCACACATGGTAACCTGTGCACTCTACTGAATGCACCTGGCTCCAGAATAGTAATATTCAAACTGTATTTCAATTTGACTCAAAAGACCCACTTGACTTTTTAAATTTAGTATGTTGTTACTTAAACAAATTCTCTCTAAAATGAAATACATTGTCCTGAATTCACATACTTTAACTTTTTATTAGAGCAGGTTATGGCAAACGCTAGAAGAAGAAGAGCAGGTTATAAATATACACGAGTAAGCATGAGTAAATTTATAGTGCATTTTCACTACTGGGCATGGTGAAAGATGCTTTAAGTTTACAAATAAGCTTTGCATGTTGATTAAAAATTTACCTTCACCTTTCTAGTTGGTCTTGTTCCATGCAAATGCACTTGGATGTTTCTTTGAGTAAGTGGTAGCATTTGGAAATGCCAGTACTTAGAAATCAGAAAATCCGGTTCTCTGACCTACAGGAGGAATGAATGTTTTAAAACTGGTAGGCTGCAAGCAGATGCCGTATAATCTGAAATGTTTGTGTCTGCGGACTTTGTAACTATTGATTTCAGATCCTTTAACTCCTATAGGTTCAGTTCAGGAAAGACAGTTGTAATATTGGGGGAGAAGTGAGACTGTGTCAGAAGATCTTTTCATTGACCAGCCGATGACCAGAACTCTCATTCCTTTAATTTTAAGGAGGACCCTTTAATCAGACAGCCTCATTAAATGAGATGGCCTACATAAAAACTGTCTGATTTATTAGACATGCAAGGAATAGTGACTATATACTATTTAGCACTGTGCCTGGTTCATAAGAACTTTCAGTTTTAAAAATTTATTTGGGGACCCTGTGATAGTATGCTTGGTTTAAGTGCAAGTTATCTACCATGTGCAAGGACCTGGCTTCAGGCCATTGCTCCCCACCTACAGAGGGAAAGCTTCATAAGCAGTGAATTAGTGCTACAGGTCTTTCTCTCCCCCCCTTCCTCTCTGTCTTCTGTTTCTCCCTTCTATTTCAGTTTTTCTCTATCTCTATATAAATAAAATATTAAAAAGGTAATTTATTTTATTTATTTTTTTTTTTTTATTAATTAACAAAACCATAGGGTAGGAGGGGTACAACTCCACACAATTCCCACCGCCCAATCTCCATATCCCACCCCCTCCCCCGATAGCTTTCCCATTCTCTATCCCTCTGGGAGCATGGACCCAGGGTCATTGAGGGTTGCAGAAGGTAGAAGGTCTGGCTTCTGTAATTGCTTCCTCGCTGAACATGGGCGTTGACTGGTCGGTCCACACTCCCAGTCTGCCTCTCTCTTTCCCTAGTAGGATGGGTCTCTGGGGAAGCTGAGCTCCAGGACACATTGGTGGTGTCTTCAATCCAGGGAAGTCTGGCTGGCATCCTGATGACACCTGGAACCTGGTGACTGAAAAGAGAGTTAACATACAAAGCCAAACAAATTGTTGAGCAATCATGGACCCAAAGCTTGGAAAAGTGGAGAGGAAGTATTAGGGAGGTACTCACTGCAAACTCTAGTATACTTCTGCTTTCTTACTTTGGTGCCATACTCCAAACTCAGTCAATTTCTGCTTTGCGTTTCTACTTCTTCTTCCTTTTTTTGTTTTTTTTACATGCATAACATTCCCCAGATTCCCATTTAGCAATACAACCCCCACTATTTCATTCGTCATTTTTCATGGACCTGTATTCTCCCCACCCACCCACCCACCCCAGAGTCTTTTACTTTGGTGTAATACTCCAATTCCATTTTAGGTTTGACTTGTGTTTTCTTTTCTAATCTTGTTTTTCAACTACGGCCTGAGAGTGAGATCATCCCATATTCATCCTTCTGTTTCTGACTTATTTCACTCAACATGATTTTTTCAAGGTCCATCCAAGATCGGCTGAAAACGGTGAAGTCACCATTTTTTACAGCTGAGTAGTATTCCATTGTGTATATATACCACAACTTGCTCAGCCACTCATCTGTTGTTGGACACCTGGGTTGCTTCCAGGTTTTGGCTATTACAAATTGTGCTGCCAAGAACATATGTGTACACAGATCTTTTTGGATGGATGTGTTGGGTTCCTTAGGATATATCCCCAGGAGGGGAATTGCAGAGTCATAGGGTAGGTCCATTTCTAGCCTTCTGAGAGTTCTCCAGACTGTTCTCCACAGAGGTTGGACCAATTGACATTCCCACCAGCAGTGCAGGAGGGTTCCTTTGACCCCACACCCTCTCCAGCATTTGCTGCTGTTACCTTTTCTGATGTGTGACATTCTCACAGGAGTGAAGTGATATCTCATTGTTGTCTTGATTTGCATTTCTCTGACAATCAGAGACTTGGAGCATTTTTTCATGTGTTTCTTGGCCTTTTGGATCTCTTCTGTGGTGAATATTCTGTCCAATTCCTCCCCCCATTTTTGGATGGGGTTATTTGTTGTCTTGTTGTTGAGTCTGGTAAGCTCTTTATATATGTTGGTTATTAAACTCTTATCTGATGTATGGCATGTAAAGATCTTCTCCCATTCTGTGAGGGGTCTCTTGATTTGGGTAGTGGTTTCTTTTGCTGTGAAGAAGCTTTTTAATTTGATGTAGTCCCATAGGTTTATACTTGCCTTAGTCTTCCTTGTAATTGGATTCGTTTCATTGAAAATGTCTTTAAAATTTATGCGGAAAAAAGTTCTTCCAATATTTTCCTCTAAGTATCTGATAGTTTCTGGTCTAACATCCAAGTCCTTGATCCACTTGGAATTTACTTTTGTATTTGGTGAAATACAGTGATTCAGCTTCATTCTTCTGCATGTTTCAACCCATTGTTTCCAACACCATTTGTTGAAGAGACTCTGCTTTCCCCATGTAATAGTCTGGGTCCCTTTGTCAAAGATTAGATGTCCATAGGTGTGGGGCCTCATTTCTGGGCTCTCAATTCTATTCCACTGGTCAGTGTGTCTGTTCATGTTCCAGTACCAAACAGTTTTGATGACAATGGCCCTATAGTATAGTTTGAGATCTGGCAGTGTGATGCCTCCGGTTCTGTTCTTTTTTCTCAAGATTGTTTTGGCAATTCTAGGTCTTTTCTGGTTCCAGATAAACATTTGTAGCATTTGTTCTATTCTCCTAAAAAATGTGCTTGGGATCTTGATGGGGATAGCATTAAATTTGTAGATGGCTCTGGGTAATATATTCATTTTGATGATGTTAATTCTTCCAACCCATGAGCATGGAATATCTTTCCACTTCTTTGTGTCTTTTTCAATTTCTTTGAGTAGTGACTCATAATTTTCAGTATACAAGTCTTTCACTTCTTTGGTTAGGTTTATTCCTAGATATTTTATTGTTTTTGTTGCTATAGAAAAAGGAACTGATTTCTGGATTTCAATTTCTTCTAACTTAGTGTTTGCATACAGGAATGCCACTGACTTTTGAATGTTAATTTTATAGCCTGACACATTACTGTATTGCCTGATGATTTCCAAAAGCTTCTTGCTAGATTCCTTAGGTTTTTCCATGTATACTATCATGTCATCTGCAAATAAGGAGAGTTTGACTTCTTCTCTTCCAATCTGTATGCCTTTAATTCCTTGCTCCTGCCTGATTGCTATGGCAAGAACTTCCAACACTATGTTGAATAGTAATGGTGATAGTGGGCAGCCCTGTCTAGTACCTGATCTGAGGGGAAATGCTTCCAGTTTTTCACCATTGAGTATGATGTTGGCTGTAGGTTTGCTATATATAGACTCCACTATCTTCAGGAATTTTCCATCTATTCCTATTTTTTGTAGTGTTTTGATCATAAAGGGATGTTGTATTTTGTCAAAGGCTTTCTCTGCATCTATTGATATGACCATGTGGTTTTTGGTCTTGCTTTTGTTGATGTGGTGGATCACATTGATTGATTTACGTATATTAAACCAACCTTGCATGCCTGGGATAAACCCCACTTGGTCATGATGAACAATTTTTTTGATATACTGCTGTATCCGGTTGGCTAGAATTTTGTTCAATATTTTCGCATCTATGTTCATTAGAGATATTGGTCTGTAGTTTTCTTTTTTGGTTGTGTCCCTGTCTGCTTTTGGTATCAGGGTGATGTTGGCTTCATAGAAGCTGGCAGGGAGTATTCCAGTGTCTTCAATCTTCTGGAAGACTTTTAAAAGTAGAGGTATTAGTTCTTCTTTGAAGGTTTTGTAGAATTCATTTGTAAAACCATCTGGTCCAGGACTTTTATTTTTGGGAAGATTTTTGATAACTGTTTCAATTTCATTAGCTGTGATGGGCCTGTTCATGTTATCCACTTCCTCTTTACTTAGTTTTGGAAGTTGGTAGGTATCTAGGAAATCATTCATTTCTTGCAGTTTCTCTAGCTTGGTGGCATATAGTTGTTCATAGAAGCCTCGCCTGATATGTTGAATTTCTGCATTGTCTGTTGTGATTTCTCCTCTTTTATTTACTATCCGATTTATTTGGGTCTTCTCCTTTTTTTGTTTTGTGAGTCTGGCTAAAGGTTTGTCGATTTTGTTTACTCTTTCGAAGAACCAACATTTACTTTCATTGATCTTTTGTATGGTTTTCCTATTCTCAATGTTATTTATTTCTGCCCTAACTTTAGTAATTTCTGTCCTTCTGGTTGCTTTAGGATTCCTTTGTTGTTCTTCTTCTAGGTCTTTAAGATGTGCAATCAGGCTGTTTATTTGTGCCTTTTCTTGTTTCCTAATGTGTGCTTGTATAGCTATGAACTTCCCTCTTAGGACTGCTTTAGCTGTGTCCCAAATATTTTGATAGCTTGTGTCTTCATTTTCATTGAACTCTCGAAACATTTTGATTTCTTCCTTGATTTCCTCTTTGACCCAGAAGTTGTTAAGAAGTGTACTGTTGAGCTTCCACATTTTCGCACTGTTTCTAATCTTTTGTTGATTGTTAAGTGTTAGTTTAATTCCACTGTGGTCTGAGAAGATGCTTGGGATGATTTCAGTGCTCTTGAATAGGCTGATGCTGTCTTTGTGGCCTAACATATGGTCTATCCTTGAGAATGATCTAAAAAGGTAATTTATTTAACCATTCCTTATATTGTGCCTACTATGTGCCAGGAAATTTGTGGTTCACAAATATTAGCTAATTTCATCCTCATAAAAACCTGAAGAAGGGAGTCGGACGGTAGCGCAGCTGGTTAAGCGCAGGTGGTGCAAAGCACAAGAATAGGCATAAGGATCCTAGTTCGAGCCCCCAGCTCGCCACCTGCAGGGGAGTCGCTTCACATGTGGTGAAGCAGGTCTGCAGGTGTCTGTCTTTCTCTCCTCTCTGTCTTCCCCTCCTCTCTCCATTTCTCTCTGTCCTAGCCAATAACAACAGCATTAATAACAACAATAATAACTACAACAATAAAACAACAAGGGCAACAAAAGAGAATAAATAAACAAAAACCTGAAGAAACAGTTGTATTATCATCATCCCTCTTTTTTTTTTATTTTAAACAGATGAGGAAATGTAGCCACTAAGAGTCAAATTCCCAAGAATCAGAACACTTATAGGTGGGGGAACTGGAGTCTGATTCCAGGAATCTTACTTCAGAGTTTTGTGCTTAATGACTCAGCACAGGACTTCTCAAATGTTAAGTGAACATGGGTGGTCCTTGGTGAAGGAGCTTATTGTAGCATGAATCTGCCCAAGCAGAGCAGGAGGTATATAGGTGGCCCATTGTTGCAGTTTCCTGGTTAAACAGGAAGAATCTGATGGAATAGTAAAAAGTGGTAACTCTAAGCCAAATACTAATACCTTTGCATTCTGGTAGCATTTTTATAAAGAGAGACAAGCAAAAAAACCTCCTTTCTCTAAAATAGGATTCAGAAAGCACAATGTATAAAATAGAAATAGCTGCAAGTTTGGATACATCTTCATTGTCTCTGTTGTAACTTTTAAAAATTTGTATGTGCTTTTCTTTTTAGGTACTTTTTTTTCTGAAGAAACTTTGCCAGGTCATAAGGATGGCTCTCCCTATAATTGTAAAATGGGGTGGGCAGGAGTATTCAGTGACTACACTTTCAGAAGATGATACTGTACTTGATCTCAAACAGTTTCTCAAGACACTCACAGGAGTGCTCCCAGAACGCCAGAAATTACTCGGTCTCAAAGTTAAAGGTATTTTCTTGCCCCACTTCAAACTTTTGGCATTGATGAACATATGGATCTTTATGTTTACTATTCTCTTAAGTTTTTTCCCTTAGAGATTGCCTTGGCAGGAAATTCCTCTCTTAGTTTGTGGTAAAAGTAAGACTGTAAAGTTCCTTTGAAACTACCACCTGTGTTAACATTGCTTTTCATTCCTTTGATAGTTGATGTTTACTTTAAGCTGGGGTGGGGAATATCTGGCCCCTGTACCATGTGTGACCCAGAAAATCTTATGGTCTGGCCCTGCCAAGGCAACCAAAGTTTTTTCATTACAATAGTGCTGATTTTGAAGATGATAACTTTGTGTAACCCAAGAATGATGTTACAAATCTCCAAATGACCTTTGGCAGAAAAATGGTTTCCTCATCCCTGTTTTAAACCTTTGGCAGCGAAGTCGCAGAGTCCTGCCTTTCCACACAGCCTTGTCATCACAGCCTGAGCTTGTGCTCTCCCCAAATGAGCTTTTCTGTCTTTGAAAGAATGATGGGTTTTAAGTTACTGGCAGTGCTCATTGAAATCTAGCCTCAAGGCAATTCTCATGTTATTTGTGTTTGTTATACCATTGAAGGGTGAGTTTTAAGTAGCACAGGTCTACAATTTTATCTCAGACCTCCAGTTCTTAAAAATTATCTTCACAAACTAAGACCAGATTTTATTCTTTAAGATGGAGCTAGAGAAAAACAAACTTGGTATTGGTTGCTACATCATACAGAGTTGACCATGACTAATTTAATATTAACACTTGTTAATTTAAGGAAAAAACAAAAAACAACTTGCCGTGGTATCTGTATCAAAGCTTTTAATGGTAGGGTTTTGTATAATGGAATAGTGAAATAAGCAACTGAACTTTAGTGAGAAAACAGTCATTTGCTTGTATTGTAGGCAAACCTGCAGAAAATGACGTTAAGCTTGGAGCTCTCAAACTGAAACCAAATACTAAAATCATGATGATGGGAACTCGTGAGGAGAGCTTGGTAAATGTTTACTTTTGTTATCATTTGTCCCTTTGCAGATATGATTCACATTTCACTGTTGTCTCACAGTTTTGATTGTGGTAGAGTTGTCACTTTAGCAGTCAGTGAAAAATGAAAGCTACACAGTGCTAGTGATGTCAATGCTGCTGACAATTGCCAGGGGAGCTTATTTTCATCGAGTTAGCTGTTAGTCAAATGGTCACATATAACATGGTAACCCTGACCATGAGCATTTACAAAGAATGATTAAATGTACAACTTTTCCCACCAAGTGTGCTTGAATGACTCTTGGATTCAGACTGTATCTTTCCTTTGATTTTTATGTCTTGCATGTATGTATTTGCCATGTTAAAGATAATATGATAAAACAAAACCATTTTTTCATCTTAATAGGAAGATGTCTTAGGTCCACCCCCTGACAATGATGATGTTGTCAATGACTTTGACATTGAAGATGAAGTAATTGAAGTAGAAAATAGGTACACAGTTTATTTTTATTTTTTAATATTCAGGAAGACTGATCTTAATGTGAGAATGCTTCATGTGTTCATATTTTACTTATAGGGAAGAAAACCTTTTGAAAATTTCTCGCAGAGTGAAAGAGTATAAAGTGGAAATTTTGAATCCTCCCAGGGAAGGGAAAAAGCTTTTGGTATTAGATGTTGATTATACGTTATTTGGTAAGTCAACAAAGATTGAACTTTGTCTTCTGTTAAGCACAGCAACTTGTTTTTCTTTTGTTTGCTTAGCCTTTCCTTTCAACTCAGGGTTCATATGACCTGTTTGTTCAAAACTTTCCTCATTACAAAAGTAAATCACTCACTGTAGAAAAAACAGATAAATAAAATAAGAAATCACCTGTAATCCTGAGAGCCAGAGATGACCAGTGTCAATGCTGTGATGTATATTTTTCAAGGTGTGTTGTTTATAGCCTTTTTACTTTTAATGGGATATTGGACATCTCAGTTATTAAGTATTACTCTTGGGAATTAAGTATCTACTTTACACACTACTTTATGGGTACAGTATAATTTAACCAAGATATTCTCTATTAACATTTAAGTTTGGCATTTATCTTTAAAATAACTTTTTAATATTTTATTCTTGGCTTGCTGTTTAGTGATGTTCAGGGTAGTTTCTTGAATTCAAAATTTCTCATGTTGTGGTCTGGAAGGTGGTGCAGTGGATAAAGCATTGGACTCAGGCATGAGGTCCTGAGTTCAATCCCCGGCAGCACATGTACCAGAGTGATGTCCGGTTCTTTCTCTCTCTCCTTCTTTCTCATTAATTAATAAAATATTAAAAAAAGAATCTCCCCTACCTGCAGGGGGGTCACCTCTCGAGTGATGAAGCAGGTCTGCAGGTGTCTATATCTCTCCCCCTTCTCTTGTCTTCCCCTCCTTTCTCAATTTCTCTCTGTCCTATCTCCAATAAAAAAAAAATTCTCATGTCGAGAAAAAATATCCATCAATAGTCTAGAAATGGTTGCTTAACTACTACTACTAGAGTGCATTTATTGAACTCAAATACTAAACTTTACATATATGTTGTAAGGTATGTACACTTACTTTTAAACCTCATTATTGGGGCTGCTATTTTGGTGAAATGTGATTCTGTTGGAAGGCAGTTACCCAAAAGTGAGAATAGGTGACACTAATCTTTTTGTGGTGCTGAGGTTTCACAAATGCATGATTTCATTGCTTCCAAGACAGACCAACTTTTCCTTTTTAAATTTTAAACAGAGGGGCCAGGCAGTGGTGCACTTGGTTAAGCGCACACATTACAGTGTGCAAGGTCCTAGGTTAAAGTTCCTGGTCCCCATTTGCAGGGGAAGCCTCACGAGTGGTGAAGCAGGGTTTCAAGTGTCTATCTTGCTCTCTATTTCCCCTTCTTTCTCAATTTCTTACAGTCTCTATCCAATAAATAAATAAATATATTAAAAATTTAAAAAACAAATTTTATACAGAAAAAAAGAGACAGAGAAAGGACAAGACATCTTAGCACAGCTCCACCATCCATGGAGCTCCCCCTGGTGCTGTGGCTATCCTCTGAGGTGTCAGGGTTTGAATCTGGAACCTTGTACATGGAAAGCTATCTCCTAGCCTCCCTAGTTTGTTATTTATTATCATAAAAAATACATCAGTACTTTGAAGAAAAGAGAAAAAAAATAGTTTTGCTGTACATGCCTGAATTCTTCAAAGACCTAGCAAAGCTGATAAACAAAAATTGAACCACAAGGATGTTAAATCATGTATTTTAAAAGACTTCTCTTTTTGTCAGTGAATACGTAGTTTGTGTTTGGGTACTTGTATCACATTTCATAAGTTTCATTGATGCTTGGTACTTATTATGATGCCAAACTAATAAATAATCATGTGACTGATTTTCTTTTAGACCATAGGTCTTGTGCAGAGACGGGGGTAGAATTAATGCGGCCATATCTTCATGAATTCCTAACATCTGCATATGAGGATTATGACATTGTTATCTGGTGTAAGCTGTATTTTTTGCTTAGCTTTCTATGGAAATAACACTGTTGTTTATATTCTTCCTCTTTACAAAATATGACTTGTGTTTAAACGTACCTTTATGATTTGTGTTTAAACATACCTTTATCACTTGTTTTTAGCAAATTTCTAATGAAGGATGTTTGATTTTCTTACATCACCTATAAATTTATATACATGTTTGTCAAATACCATTGAAATAGTTAAATATATGAAGAGTATATTATGGTGGCATAATAAAAACAGCCTTTTTTTTTTATATTAAAAAGACTCAGTCTGTATTTTAAAAACTTCCAGACATACAATCAATTTTCCCCTTCTCATATTAATTAACTAGTGATTTACATGACTACACTTTGCTAGGAGTGTACATAAACACCATTCCCACCACCAAAAGACTGTGTCCCATCCTACCCACCCACCCACCCCCAACCCCCGCTGGCCCAAGAAGCCACATGTCTATCCTCCCCCTCACCAAAGGGTTTTTACTTTGGTGCCCTATTTTTTTATGAGGCTCCACATTGATTAGGATTCTTCTCCTAATCTTTACTGTCAAATCCTTAATACTTGAGGAATGACAGAAGTCAGTGTCATGTCCTGATTATGAATTAAACAAAATATCATCAATTAAAGTTGCTACATCTAATTGTACTAGGCTTTTGCTTCGAAGCCATGTAGTTGTTGGAGTCTATTAATTTTCTTTCTGTTTTTCCCTGTGATTAGAGACTCTCCATTATTCAGTGTTAATATGAGTTTATAGCTATTTAGATTAAATACTTATTGGTAAACTTAAAAAATTGTTTTCTTCTCATTTATCTTTTGAGAAAGATGTTTAGAGGGAAAGACACATTGAGACAGACCAAAGAAAATTGCCCTAGTATGTTTAGTGCTGGAGTCTGAACCCAGGGCCTCTTGTATGGAAGCGCTGTACACTAACCACTGAATAACCTCCCCATATACATTTCTAAATTTTAAGATCAGGGAAGAAAACTTCCTCATGGGGGGAGTGTATGTGTGTGTGTGTGTATAATTCAGCAATTTGATCATCTGAAATAGCATTGGAGAAAAAAGTTTACCCTCTAAATGTTATTAATATAGACTTAGAAACTTTTTTTTTTTTTTTGCCTCCAGGATTATTGCTGGGGCTCAGTGCCTGCACTATGAATCCACTGCTCCCAGAGGCTATTTTTTCTCTTTTGCCCTTGTTTATTTTTTGTTGTTGTTGTTGTTATTATTGCTGTAATTGTTGTTGGATAGGACAGAGAGAAATCAAGAGAGGATGGGAAGACGGGGAGAGAAAGACACTTGCAGACCTGCTTCACTGCCTGTGAAGTGACCGCCTGCAGGTGGGGGCTGGGGGTTAGAACTGGGATCTTAATGCCAGTCCTTTGCACTTTGCGCCATGTGCATTTAACTCGCTGCACTACTGTCCAGCTTCTAGAAACCTTTTATGATAATATTTTATATATTTGACTTGAATATACTGTGATGCTTTCTGGTAGTAGGTTGAAAAGGTCACTTTACTTTAGAGCAGAAAGACTGAGGTTTTAATTTCTGGCTTTATCCTGAGTGGCACAGGTTGTTTAATCTCTTAGCCTACATTTCCTCATCTGAGAAATGAAGTAAATCTGTATTACAAGGTAGCTGTAAGAATAGAAATGTCACTATATCAGCTAGGACCATGTCTGATGTATAATGGTTAATAACTAGAAAAATCCTTTTTATTCACTGTGAATCTTTTTTGTTTATATGAATTGCAGTCTCTAAATAGGTACTGAATATAAAAGATTGTTTTTTGGGGGAGCATCAGATAGCTCACCAAGTAGAGTGCACACTTCTGTCATGCACGAGTACTTGGATTTAAGCCCTTGGCACTACATGGGAACACCTGCACAGGGGAAGCTTCATGAATAGTGGAGCAGTGTGTGGTGTCTTTGTCTCCCTCCCCCCATCACAGCCAATGTCTATCTGAAATTAAAATGAAAAAAATCCACTGGGAGTGGTAATGGAGTCAAGCAGATGCTCAAAGTCTTCATGGGCAGAAAAAAGAGAAAAAAATAGAGATTGCTTCTCTTTGTCTCTTGACTGTTGACAATGCAAATAGAGTAGTCTCTAAAATTTTAGTTTATTTGATTAGTTCATGTCATGTGATACTTTCTCTTTGTGTGTGCATGTGCTAAAGAATTTTATTTTGAGAATGCAGTTACATCTTTTTTTCTTTTAAAAAGACACTTTAAATGATTTAACTTTTCCTCTCCTTT